>NC_057727.1:58171508-58292807 GCF_004010195.1 Chiloscyllium plagiosum | reverse complement strand
TCTCTCCACGCTTCAGGCTCTCTGCCTTTATTCCTGATGAAGGGCTTTTGCCCGAAACGTCGATTTTGCCTGTCCTCGGATGCTGCCTAAATTGCTGTGCTCTTCCAGCACCACTGATCCAGAATCTGGTTTCCAGCATCTGCAGTCATTGTTTTTACCTTGTTTCTGACCATCCGTCTCCTGTCAGTTCCCAACAAACATTCAGTCTCCTATCCAGCAAAGGTCAATCAAGCTCAGCTTTGAAGATCTTCAATATCCAAGGCATCACTGCTCCCGGAGGATGAGCACACCACATATCCACAAGAATAAAGTGAAAGTGATGTTCATTTTTCATTGCGGCACTGATTATTTTAAAATTGGGTTAACTTAACATCAAATCGTTACTTCTTTTCAAACGTAGGTACACAATATTAAGAATAGATATAAAACTATCAGCCCACAAACCTGTTCCACATTACCACTAACTCTTTCTAATCAAATATGTGTCAAACTCAGCCTCTGCTCCTGCCTGGGACAGAGAATACCAGATAGCATGGCACCACACTAGCATTTTAAAAAATGAGCAGAATTCGGTGATTCTGCCCATTGAGTCTGGAATGGCTCAGAGGCTTCTCAACATCATTCTCCAGACTTCTCTCTGTAACCCTAGATACATTTACTCATCAAAAAAGTATCTATGTCTGTCTTATAGATACGGCGGTCTGTGTGTCAGTTTGTATCTGCGTGTGCATGTGTGTGCTGGTTCATGTGTTTTTGTGTCTCTGTATTTCTGTGTCTGCATGTGTCCATCTTTGTATTAGCCTGTGCATCTTATATGTGTTTGTGTCTGTTTCTATGTGAATGTATATGTCTATGTATGCTTCAACATGTGTGCCTGTCTATCTCCGTGTATGTATTGTGAGCGTTGGTATATTGAGTGCTTATATATGTCTCTGAGAATTTCTGTGTCTACATCACTTGCAATGAGGTATTTGTTGCTTTGTGAGGGAGAGAATTACCACAGTAGAGAAAGCTGTTAAAGTGAGAATTGCCCTCCACTGAGCATTGTTTCTTACCCAGTTGTTTGGAAGTGGATGCAATGGAATCTCCACATAATTGGGTCCAGTCATCTCTGGCTCATGCCAGGGCCCACTCGAACGTCGGTGGTAGGAAGGAGATGGAATGGATGTCGGACACGCCCCTTCCCAGCTTGTACCGCTCTGTCCTTTTCCAAGCTGTTGCGCTTGAAATGGTAGAAAGGGAGTGTGGGGGTGAGGGTGAGAGTTCGGGGCCTTGCTGTTAGTACTGGCGTATGTACGGGGAAAAGATCAGGGTGTTCAGAGGGAGTCGATCCACACTTTTGAATCGATTCTGTGTTATTAGTTTGGGAGCGATAGTGGAGGGAGGGGCAAGGTGCTGCATGCAGTAGTGAGGGTGATTAGATTAGATTAGATTACATTACAGTGTGGAAACAGGCCCTTCGGCCCAACAAGTCCACACCGACCTGCCGAAGCACAACCCACCCATACCTCTATATTTACCCCTTACCTAACACTACGGGCAATTTAGCATGGCCAATTCGCCTGACCTGCACATCTTTGGACTGTGGGAGGAAACCGGAGCACCCGGAGGAAACCCACGCAGACACGGGGAGAACGTGCAAACTCCACACAGTCAGTCGCCTGAGGCGGGAATTGAACCTGGGTCTCTGGCGCTGTGAGGCAGCAGTGCTAACCACTGTGCCACCGTGGTGGAACATGAGCATTCTTCGGGTGTAGGTGTTATAATAGATAAACAGCTATATAACAGAGTGTGATGGAGCAGAGACCCTCAGACCCATGGAAACGAGGGGGCATGTGCGAGACTGAAGGTGAAGAGGGAGAGTGAATGGGTGAGGTCGTGAGAAAAAGAGAGTGCAGAGCGAGAGAGGGAGAGAAATGAGCAAAAAGAGTGATGGAGAGGAAATGGGGAGGCCAGGATGCAGTGGTTATCCCAGATCTGAAAACAAGGGCAGAGGAACTTAAACCCAGCTCCTGAGATCCGGAACCAGTCCCCTCCCATTTCCTGAGGACCAGGACATGGGGCTGAGTCTATCTGTCTCCAGCTCAGCTTCTTCATTACAAAGACAACACAACAACATAGTTCACTCTGCTACTCGGCACGTTTTAAGGAACGTTTTTATTTTTTACAAATTGAAGTTTTGGATACAGTCAGTGGGATGTTGCCTTTTCTCACTGAGCCCTGAATTTTGAGAAACATTGATATCTGTCCCTGTAACCGACCTGTCGGATCAGGTTGGACAAATCAGCTCTCCTCTCAGTCTGTTATCATAGCGACAGGCTGCTTCATCGCTGAAACACTGAACTGAAATAGAAAATCCCAGATGGATTGATTAATGAGTGAATTTGATTGATTGATGGATTTGGATAAAGGGATATTTCAGCACATTCTTCAGCTGCTGTCTGAACTTAGTCTGGGTCACGGCATAAATCGCGGTATTTGTGCAACAACTAAGGAGCTGCAGCATGAAGCCCATTTCCTGCACAAAGGGATCGAGATACACAGAGTAATACCCAGTATCATACATCCGTCTCCATATAGAATACAACATTATCGTTGACCATAAAAGGATGAAGTTGGCCGAGATCACAAAGAGTAAAATGATAGATTTTTTTCGGTTTCTCATTTCTGTGTCAGACTGAGCGTCACCATTGGTGTGAGCACGGAGTCTCTTGCGGGCTCTGCTGGTCACTAAAATGTGTCTGACAGTGAGAACATTGAGCAGCATAATCAGGGGAAATGGGAGAGCCGGAGTTAGGATGTTGTGGAGAAACTCGATTGTGGCCCAGACACGGGAAATATAAACACCGTTTTTTATATCACAAAACCAGGGATTGTGCCCCAGTCGATACTGAGCACCGAGCATAAAATACCAGAAAATGTTCTTTAAGCAGCTCAGCACAGTTACTGTTCCCAGAACCACAGCTGCCGTTTTCTCACTGCAATATTTACTTTTCAGCTTCTGGCAACAAATAGCAACAAACCGATCAAAGGTGAAAGTGACGGTGAACCAAACAGAACAGTCAGTGGCTGCATAAAGCAGGACGGCGTGGATATTACACACGGGGATTGACAACAGGAAATAAAATTGTTCCCAATAAATAATGGGAATGTGTCTCAGTATCAGGTCGAGGATAATGACCAAGAGATCCGCCGCTGCCATTGCCCCCAGGTAACGTCTGACACATGGAGACAATCCGCAATCTTTATAAAGCAGGAGGTAGATCGTCATTACGTTAACTGTGAAGAAGAAAAATAGACACATTATCCATCAGCCTGGAGACAAAGTGACCAGTTTGATTGGGGACCCAGTGAGTTTTTCAAATCACTGTATTGAGAGATTTATTCAAATAATTGGAGGTGAAATAACAAATGGGAAGGTTTGAATTAATGACAAAAATCTATCATAAAACCCAAGAAATCCTCGCTCCCCAAACACACAGAGACACATTCATAAGAACAGATGGTTTCGAGACCATTCCTTCACAATCAGTCACTTGACGGCAGACACAGATAATTTCTTCCCACTTCCTAATACAGACGATGAAAACGTTGCTGTGCTGAACGATTCTCTCCCAGTTCTTGAACGGAAACGGAGTTTGGAACTTTCTGTTTCTCAGTCTAAATTGTCGTCAATCATGTGTCGTGAAGAAATGTCAACACAGGGAAAACGTATTCAACCCTTTAACTGCATGAGGAGATTTCAGGTCAATGTCTCCTTCTCCCTGGAGCGGGACCTCTTCCCTTGAGATCTTATCACTTGTTCAATTCACTGACATCCTGACGTTCCCAAATAATGTAACGAATCAAATGTTATGGTGAATATCGGCTATATAATGTTCGGTACAGCATGTTCTGGGGAATGTCAGTTATAGAAGGTTGGGTACAGAATGTTCCAGGGAATGTCAGGTACAGAATGTTGGGTACAGAATATTCCGGGGTATGTCAGTTATAGAATGTTGGGTACAGAATTTTCAGATAAATCTTCTGCAGCTACATTCACACCAACCCCACCTTTCCCTCTGCTAAATCGATGACTATATTGGCCCCATTGCGTGCTCCCACGAGGAGGTTAAACAGTTCATCAACTTCACAAACACATGTCACACCGACCTCAAGTTCACGTGAAAAACTCACATTCCTGTAACTCTCCATTTCCATTTCCGGCGACGGACGAACCACAGACATCTACTACAAGTTCACTGACTCCCACAGCTACTGAGACTTCACCTCTTCACAGAATACCTCCTGTAAAAACGCCATCACTTATTGCCAAATCCTCGGCCTACGCCGCACCTGCTCCCATAAGAACGAATTCCACCTTCAAATATCCTAGATGTCCTCCTTTGTCAAGAACACAATTTCCCCTCCCACGGGGTCGACGATTCTACACAGTGCATCTTCTCCTTTTCCCACAACTCGATCCTCGAAACCCACAACTCCCAAGGCAACAACGACAGAAACTCCGGCCCTCACCTTCCACCCCACCAACCTTTGTATTCATCACCACAATGTCCGTCATTTCCACCACCTACAAACAGACACCACCACTCGGGATATATTCCCTCCCCACCCCAATCAGCATTCTAGAGAGACCATTCCTTCCATGACTCCTTCCATGCCCCCAAACAATGCACCCTCCACTACCAGCAACTTCCCCGCCACCGCAAGAAATATAAAACCTGCGCACACACCTCCCCTTCACTTCCATTCAAGGCCCCAAAGGATAATTCGACAAGATACAGAAATTTACCTGTACCTCTACACATATCATCGACTGTATCGATTGCTTCCAACGTAGTCTTTTCTACATCTGGTTCACCCAATGCCAACTTGCGGATAATTTCAGAGAATATCTGCTGGACAATCGCACCAACCAACCCCGCTGGCAAATCACTCCATCGCCCTCTCCTACTCCATTAAGAACATGTAAAATCTGGGCCTCCTCCATTGCCAAATCGTAACCACTCTACCCCATGGAGGAAGAGTGCATGATCTTCTGCTGACAGATCCTGAAAGCACACAGGATCAATGTAATTTTAACCAGTTTGTCCATTCCCCTTCCCTACCTTCTCACAGTCCTAAGCCTCCAACTCGGCAGAGTCTTCTTGGTGTTTCCATCACCTTTCCCATCTATCCGCCACCCCCTCCACTCCAAAGTATCACCACTCCTTTAGCTTCATTCACCTATCACATTCTCAGCTACCTTCCCCCCAGAACCACGCATCTGCCATTTATGTCATGCCCCTGGCCCACAATCCTCATTTCAAATGAAGGGGGTGTGCCAAAAACAGCAATTTCCCTGCTCCTCGGATGCTGCCTGGCCTGATGTGTTTTTCTATCACCACACCCCGGAACAGGTTACAGCCTGACACCATCATACTCACAGAACCAGGCCTGATGGGTAATGTTTCATGAAGCTGCATCACCATCCCTGAGTAGTATGTCCTATCCCAACGGCCGGACAGAACCACCAGATTTGGTGGCACTCGGGAAAAGTTCAGGAAAGGAGTTACACGGAATTCCCCAACATTGATTCCAGAACCCGAGAAACCTCATGATGAATATCTACCGCCCTCCACACTACCTCGTTGATAACCCAGTTCCCCATAATGTTGAAAACAACTCGAAGCAAGCTCTGAGGGTAACAAGGGCACAAAACGTACTCTTAGTGAGGGACTTCATTGTCCATCACAAGAATGTCTCCAAAGACCCATCACTGAATAAACAGGAAGAGACCTCAACTACACAGCAGCAAAACGATAGGAAGTGATGGGGAACCAACAAGGCGATTAACATTCACGCCAAATGACTTGTCCCTATCAGTATCAGTAGGAGTAGCCAGCACACAGTCCTGATGGAGTGAAAGTCTCAGCCACATATTGAAGATAGTGGCCACTGTCTTATATGGCATTCCCATCTATGAAGTAGAACATACTTGTAAAGGACTGAGCAAATGGGAATCAGGCATCCACGAGACACTGTGGGCTGGCAGCAGCTCTCGCATAAATGGCCTTCCCTCCATCACAAAGTCAGAAGTAGGCTGTTCACTTGATGGTTCCACAATATTCATCAACATTCACAACTACTCCTATACTGAAGCAGGCTATTCCGTCCATCAAGAATTTAAAACAGGAACAGAATGTGGCCAGTCAGCCATTCGAGGCTGTTACTCAGCAACTGGAGCAGATCTTTTAATGTCTCACCCCTGTTACACTGTAAATGGAAGAGATCATTCAGCGTTTCAAAGCAGCCACACAGGAGTAAGGTGAGAATTGATTACTAAGCCTGGAGCAAGGATAAATTAGCCATAAATTTGGGGCGGCATTGTGGCTCTGTGGATTGCACTGCTGCTTCACGATGTCAGGAACCTGGGTTTGATTTCATCCTAGGGCGATTGGCTCTGTGGAGTTTGTACATTCTCCCTGTGTCTGCGTGGGTTTTGTCTGGGTGCTCCGGTTTCCTCCCACAGTCCAAAGTTGTGCAGGTTAGGTAGGTTGGCCGTGCTGAATTGTCCACTTTAGTTAGTGGCAAAGATAGGATTGGGGGATAGGTCTGGGAAGCCTAATCTTTGGAGGGTCAATGTGGACTTGTTGGGAAGAATGGCGTGTTTCTATACTGTAGGGATTCCAATTCTTAAATTGTAATAATAAACCAGTGGTTATCAGTTTAACACAAAATAATGACTGCAGTGGCCAGTACTGGTACTTCACATAATTACAAATTATGTTAACGTTTTCAATAAACTAATACTAACTAAGATAGAATGCGAAAATAAGTTATCAAGAGAAGATTGAGAATTTCCAATTGGATTATCGATGGATAACAATTTGGCAGCTGGAATATAATGCGCATAACCGTGAACCTGTAATTTTTTTCAGGAAGAATAACGGATTGAATATTGCATAAACGGAGAAAGATTACAGGACTTCACGAGAAAGTGTGTACTGGAGGGTTCACTTTGATCCATTCAGTCAAGGGAAGTGTTGCTCCACGTCCCTGGTGGTCCGCACCCTGATGTTTAAAGGGTCCCCATTGCTCCAGTACACATGGGATATTTTGATGTCTTTGGTAGGCGGTGGAAAGTGGTGAGGGGGAGGATGATTTGAGCAGTGAATCAAGGGGATCCGAGATTCTATCCTTTCTCTCTGTGTGGTGACTCCCTAGCCGGTGGGAAAGGTTGACTGCTTCTGAATGAAGAGGCTGTGACTGCTGCCAGGACAGTGGGTATTCATCAACATGATGTGCTGTGCATGGACACACTGTAACATTAATGGAGTGAGAGACGAAGGGCCCAGTCATAAAAGATGAGAACTATCGGCTTTGCCAGATCAGCTGAAATGGTTACTTAAGGGAAGAATACTAAACTGGGCCAAGGCCAATTATATCAAAATTAGGCAGGAGCTCGGAAATGTGGATTGGACACAGCTATTTGAAGGGAAGTCCAGATTTGTGATGTGGGAGGCTTTCAAAGATAGGTTAAAGACAGTGCAGGATAGACATGTCCCGTTGAACGCAAAGGATAGGAAGGGCAAGATTCGTGAACCGTGGATGACAAAAGGAACTGTATGACTAGCCAAGATGAAAAGGGAAGCTTACATCAGGTCCACGCAGCTAAGAACAGAACGGGCACTGAAGGAATAACAGAAGAGTAGGACAAGTCTCAAACGAGGAATCAAGCGGGCTGAAAGGGGTCATGAAATAGATTTAGCAAGCAGAATTAAGGAGAATGCTAAAGAATTTTATTCTTATATAGGAAGCAAGAGGGTAACTAGAGAAAGGATTTGTCCGACTAAGGAAGAACAAAGGTAGGCTGTGTGTCGAACCTGAGCGAATCGATGAGATTCTGAATGATTACTTTGCATCTGTGTTCACCGAGGAGAGGAACATGGTGAATGTTGAGATAAGAGATAGAAGCTTGATTAGTCTGGATCACGTTGACATTGTCATGGAAGATGTGCTGGGTAGGCTAGAGGTTTTTAAGGTGGACAAATCCCCAGGATCGGAAGGGACCTATCCCAGGTTGCTGAGGAAGGTGAGAGATGAAATAGCTGGGACCTTGACAGATATCTTTGCGGCATCCTTAAATACAGGTGAGGAGCCAGAGGACTGGAGGGTTGCTCATGTTGTCCCCCTGTACAAGAAGGGTTGTAGGGATATTCTGTGTAACTACAGACCAATGAGTCTGATGTCAGTGGTGGGAAAGTTGCTGGAGAAGTTACTGAGGAATATGATCTATTTATATATAGAAATGAATGGGGTTATCAGTGATAGACAACATGGTTTTGTGCGGCGAGCTCGTGCCTTACCACTTTAATAGATTTCTTCGAGGAAGTGACCAAGTTGATAGATGAAGGAAGAGCTGTTGATGTTATACACATGGACTTTAGTAAGGCATTTGAAAAGCATCCCCATGGTAGACTAATGGAGAAACTGAAATGACATGATGTGCAGGTTGTTCTAGCTATGTGGATAAAGAACTGGCTCAGCAACAGAAGACAGAGAGTAGTAGTTGAACGGAGTTTCTCAAAATGGAGAAAGGTGAAGAGTGGTGTTCCATAGGGGTCAGTGTTGGGGCCACTGTTATTTGAAATATACATAAATGGTCTGGAAGCAGGCACTGTTGGTATGATCAGCACGTTTGCTAATGACACAAAGATTAGTGGAGTACCAGAAAGAAGGGCTAATGCCCGAAACGTCGATTCTCCTGTTCCCTAGATGCTGCCTGACCTGCTGCGCTTTTCCAGCAACACATTTCCATACCAGAAAGAATAACAGACTGTCAGAGAATATACAAGGATATAGATAGACTGGAGAGTTGGGCGGAAAAGAAGCAGATGGTTTTCAATCCAGACAAATGTGAGGTGATGCATTTAGGCAAGATTAATTTGATGGTGAATTATACAATTAACGGAAGAGCCTTGGGAAAAGTTGATGGGCAGAGAGATCTGGGAGTGCAGTCAATTGTACCTTGAAGTTTGCTGCATTGGTGGATAGCGTTGTCTCCATTCCACCCAGTGCTGGACAGATATTCAGTCTGGGTTTATAGATCAATTCAGTGCTGTGGTCTGCATAGCTCCCTGTGCAGACCACAGCAATGCATTGATCTCTCTACTTGAACTAGATATCTGTTCTGCACAGGGAGCTGTGCAGACCACAGCACTGAATTGATCTATAAACCTAGACTGAATATCTGTCCAGCACTGGGTGGAATGGAGACCACAGCAGTTTGATTATATCCAGGCCACTCTGAGTGAAGCACTCTGGAAGAGGTTGGGGTAAATTTTATTGAACTTTCTTCAATTTGCAATGTTTCTGAATGTGATTTTCCAAATTACAGTGGGAATGGATTATCCTGGGTGGCACAGTGGCACAGTGGTTAGCACTGCTGCCTCACAGCGCCAGAGACCCGGGTTCAATACCCGCCTCAGGCGACTGACTGTGTGGAGTTTGCACGTTCTCCCCGTGTCTGCGTGGGTTTCCTCCGGGTGCTCCGGTTTCCTCCCACAGTCCAAAGATGTGCAGGTCAGGTGAATTGGCTATGCTAAATTGCCCGTAGTAAATGTAGGGGTATGGGTGGGTTGCGCTCCGGCGGGTTGGTGTGGACTTGTTGGGCCGAAGGGCCTGTTTCCACACTGTAATGTAATCTAATCTAATAATCTAATAATGTAATCTAATCTAATCTAAAGTCCCATTGTGATGGTATTAGGCAGGAATGTTCTAAAGATGATTTCAGGGAAGCTGTTCGGAGGTAATATGATACTTGGCTAATAAGATTCTTTCAAAAGAGAGATAGTGAGAGTTCAGGGACAGCACGTTCCTGTTAACGTGAAGGACAATGCTCCCAGAAGTAGGGAACAGGACATGGCAGGGAATGTTGAGGCTCTGGTCAAGGAAGAAGAAGAAGATGTACATGTTCGGTATTGGCAGCTGGGGTCAAGGGATTCCCTTGAGCGTATGGAGCGCAGAAGAACACTTACAAGGGAGATCAGGAGGGCAAAGTGAGGTCTGCAGATGCTGGAGATCAAAGTTGAAACTTTATTGCTGGAACAGCACAGCAGGTCAGGCAGCATCCAGGGAACAGGAGATTCGACGTTTCGGGCACAGGCCCTTCTTCAGGAATGAGCAGAGAGTGTTCAGCAGGAGAAGATAAAAGGTAGGGAGGAGGGACTTGGAGGAGGGGCGTTGGAAGGGGCAAGAAGGGGCATCATATAGCTTTGGCTGATTGGTTCAGGAGATTCTCCAAGGGCAAAAGACAATCTAGGGCAAGAATAGTGCCACTTCAAAATCAAAGTGACATCTATGTGTGGTTCCATAGGAGATGAATTACGTTTATTGGCATCGGTACTCACATGAGGTCAGTGAAAAGTTTACAAGTCGCCACCGGTGACAAAATCTCAGTTACAAATTTTCCCCCCAAGCTCCATCCCAAGGTACTGAATCTTGGTGCAAAGCATAAAAATAAAGAAAACAAAGTTAAACTTTAAAACATTACAGACCTTCCTATAAAAGTTATATCCTGTCCAACTGGAGGGACGGTGGGAGACAGTTAGGAAAGGAATTACACAAAATTTCCCAACACTGATTCCATTGGCGTGATATCTCATGTCAACAGATCAACGATGATCAAAAAAAGAATATCGCCTGATGATGGTTAGCTACTGCCCTCTATCCCACTCCTTGGTGATACTACAGTTTCCCTCATGTTGAAAACAAATCGGATGTAGCACCGACGGTGACAAAGACACAGAACGTATTATGGCTGTAGGACTTCAATGTCCATCACCAAGAGTCTCTACACAGGACAAGCAGTGACTGAGCAGGGAGAGGCCTCAAATACACAGCAACCATACTGTGGGAAGCGATGAGGGCACCTGCAAGAGGTTTATCATTCACACCAAACGACTTGTCATGGATGGATCTGTCTCGAATAGTCTCTGTAGGAGCAGCCAGCACGCAGTCCTGGTGGAGGGAAAGTCTCAGCCTAACAATGACGATACTGCCCACTGTGTTACGTGACACTATCTTCTGCGAAATAGGACATACTTCTGAAGGATCTAGCAAATGGAAACTGGACATTCATGAGGCGATGGAGGCTATCAGCAGCTGCAGCATCAATGGTCTTCCCTCCATCATAAAGTCAGAAGTGGGCTGTCCACGGATGGTTCCAAAATGTTCAGCATCCTCCACACCTATACCTATACTGAAGCAGGCTATTCAGTCCTTCAAGAGTTTTACACATGAATAGAATGAGTCCATTCAGCCTTTCGAGGCTATTACTCAACAATTGGAGCAGATCTTATAATCTCTCATACCTGTTACACAGGGAATGGAAGGGATAGTTCAGCCTTTCATGGCTGCTACATAGATAAACGCGGAGGACTGGATACTGAGCCGCGAGCTGGGATGAATTAGTGATACTGGATGCAGATTTGCTCACTGAGTTAGATGGTTCGTTTTCAGACATTTCGTCACCATACTAAGTAATACCTTCAATGAGCCTCAGAGTTCATCACTGGTGGTGTAGCCTGTTTTCTTTTTATATGTTTGGATTTCTTGGGTTGGCAATGTCATTTGCTGCTGTGCCATCATTTCCTGTTCTTTTTCTCATTGGTGGTAAGTGGGATCCAAGTCAGTGTGTTTGTTGACAGAGATTCGGACTTCTAGAAATTCTCGAGGTTGTCTCTGTTTATTTCGTCCTGGGATGGACGTGTTGTCCCAATCAAAGTGATGTCCTTCCTCATCTGTATTTAAGAATAGATGAACATCAACTAGCCACAAAACGACATGACCCACTCTGTACATATGGATGAGGAAGGATGCCACTTTTACTAGAAAAACACATCCAGCCTTGGACAAGCCAAACAGAGACACGCACGAGAATTCCAAGAAGTGTGGCATTCCAACCGTAACTCTATTAACAACCACATTGACTTGGATCCCATTTACCACCCCTGAAAAAAATAACGGGAAATGACATCACCATAGGAAATGATGTCACCACAGGAAATGTCATCACCAACCCAACGAAACCTCCAAACATAGAAATAGAAAGCGGACGACACGACCAGTGATTCATTCGGATGCTCACTAGTGATTCATTCGGATGTTACCTAAAATGGTGACGAAAATGCTGAAAACGAACCTTCAAAGTCAGCGAGCAAACCTAGATCCAGAGCCTCAACCTGAGCTAAACATCTTATAAAAACTCTCTGAATTAGGGATAAAAATTAATAACTGCAGCGATACAGTTACCAGTTCTTGGGCCTCAACTATCTGTAACCAATATCAACGTCAGCTGGAAACAGAACAAATGCGTCCAAACGAAATTTCAAATTACACGAAGGTTGACAGCAACTGAAGTTATCAGGAGGAGGTAGAGAATCTGCAAACGGATAAGCAATGGATAATCACTTGGTAAATGTGGGTATAATGTGGGTAACTGTGAACCTGTGATGTTTTCAGGAAGAATAAAAAAGTATGTATATCACGTCAATGGAGAGAGATTACAAGACTTCATGAAACTCTGAATACTGGAGAGTTCATTCTGAACCGTTCAGTCGGGGCAAGTGTTGTTCCAACTCCCTGATGGTCTGCTCTCTGATGTTCCTAGGGGGCCCATTGCTCTCAGAGTGGTTGGCTAGCGGTGTGATGTTGTGAAGGGGAGCGTATATTGAGCCGGGTAACAATGGGAGAGCCGTTGTCCGAGAGGCCATCCTTTCTTTCTTCATGGAGACTTAAACTCGATTTGAATGGCTGACTGATTCTGAAAGAAGAGTCTATGGGTGCTGAAAAGAAAGTGAGTATTCAACGGCGTGATGTACTGTGCATGGGTACACTGCAATATAAATGGTGTGAGAGACAGAATGTTCAAATACAAAAATGAGAACTAAAGGCATTGCTAGATCAGTGGAAATGTTTCATGATATCACATTCACAATCAACCTCACAGTACCATCCCAGACACCGTAAACCAAGTGGAGGTATATAATCATCGTGGGCGGCACGGTGGCACAGTGGTTAGCACTGCTGCCTCACAGAGCCTGAGACCCGGGTTCAATTCCCGCCTCAGGCGACTGACTGTGTGGAGTTTGCACGTTCTCCCCGTGTCTGCGTGGGTTTCCTCCGGGTGCTCCGGTTTCCTCCCACAGTCCAAAGATGTGCAGGTCAGGTGAATTGGCCATGCGGCTAAATTGCCCGTAGTGTTAGGTAAGGGGTAAATGCAGGGGTATGGGTGGGTTGAGCTTCGGCGGGTCGGTGTGGACCTGTTGGGCCGAAGGGCCTGTTTCCACACTGTAATCTAATCTAATCTAATCTAAACGATAGAACACTGAGGAGACTAGTTTTGTGTACTGCTCAGTACAACTCAGCAATCTTTCCAGAGTAGAAAACTCTACGGATTCATTCATTCCATGGGTGAAAATAAATCGGCAATCTGCCCACAATAGAATTTTACACAGAGCACAGATTATTATAGATCAGAATTTTGGGAGCAATGCAGCACTGGGAGCAATGCAGTCAACAAACTTGGATTGGATATCTATCTAGCTCCGGAAGGTGTGCATGCCACAGCAGCGCACTGATCTATAAACCCGGACTAAATATCTGCCCAGCACCGGGAGCTCTGCTGACCACAGCAGTGCAATGATCTATCGCACAAATCTAGTCTGACCAGCACAGGGAACTGTGCAGTCTTTATTGGCTAATGCTCTGTAAGCATGGAGGAGTCACCCTTTCAGTATGTCGAGCTGTGAAGACCATCCGAGTACCTTGCTCAGCAGAGCTGTGTTAGACTGCTGCCCACCATGGGGAAACTTGCAGCCCATGCTGGAAATGGCAGGATTTGAAGCTCACATCCATTTACCGCTCCATACCTTCAATGTGCAATGACAAGGGTGCTGTTGGTATGAAACTCAGTGCCAGAGAGAGAGAGAGAGAGAGAGAGAGAGAGAGAGAGAGAGATAGCAGGTGATTCCGTTTAAATACCAACAAACTGGAGATGTTTGGAAAATAGACAGAGAGGGGAAACTGAGACACGTTGTCATGTATTCACAAGTTTCAGAATGATGAAATGAAGACATTTCAACAGCATCGAGAACATGCGACAATATTTCCATAATGATGGGTGTACAGGATGTTGTTGTGTGCTTAGATGATGGAGTTTTGGATGAAAATTTGTTCTGCAGCTTTGTAATTGTGAATGGGCTCAGCAGCATCTTCGACTCATTTGGCTGAATCTAACAATAATTTATCTCAGTGACATTTACATTGAATGTCAAAGAAGGATCGTCTGCACGAGGCCAAGCTAGTTTCCCAGTGCTACCTTATCGAACTCACCTCATTAACTCCCTATCCCACATGATTAACTCCCTACCCCACCACATAGCGTCCCTCTCATTGAATGCCAGCCCGAATTTCACACCCATCATGGCTGGTGGTACTCACCGTCACCCGCATGCCGCTGGATATTCCATCATCCCTGGCACTGGTGCCATCGTTAAAAGGCGAATGGGCACACAGTTGAACTTCCTTACTGAAAGACTGCTCTGAGCAGTCGAAAGAGGCACGGAAGTCCTGGTTTGTGAGCTAGTACAGAGGGAACCATTCTCTTCCGAGAGGGAGCCACACCACAAAACGGACCAAATATGGTCTGAGCTCGCCATCCATTTCAGTGCAGTACCTGCAGTCTGAAGAAATGTCCAGCAATACAGTACAAGCATCAATAACCTTCCCCACTGT
Organism: Chiloscyllium plagiosum; assembly: GCF_004010195.1. Classification (NCBI taxonomy): domain Eukaryota; kingdom Metazoa; phylum Chordata; class Chondrichthyes; order Orectolobiformes; family Hemiscylliidae; genus Chiloscyllium; species Chiloscyllium plagiosum. The sequence goes on along the minus strand of NC_057727.1, from coordinate 58,278,029 downwards.
CAGGTAAGGGTCGCCACATTCTCTTGCTCCCTCACACTCACTATATATCTGTCATACCCGTGACTAAGGCTCACGCTCCACCACTCTCACTAGAAAATGGTGATCAATGTTTGAGGGCCAGAAATTAGACTCTTGCATTTCATCTGGTGTTCAGTAATAATATCTATTTTAGATCCTTGATAGCACAGGGTGTGCCTGCAGGATTTGCTTTTCGTAGAATTGCACTCGACATATAATAGCCATTTAAGCTGGAAATTATAGCCAAGCAATTACTGATGTTAATAGAACATAGAATAGTACAGCACAGTACAGGCCCTCGAATATGTGCTGCCATTTTCTCCTTCATGAGGATCAGACTAACCTACAACCCTTCATTTCGAGATTCCATGTACCCGTCCAAAATTCACTTAAATGTTGCTAATGTATCTGACTCTACCACCGCTGGCACGGCATTCCACGCACCCACCACTTTGTGCCTAAAGACCCTTCTTCTGACATCTCCCATAAACGTTTCTCCAATGACCTTATTATTAGGTGCCCTTATGACAGCCATTTCCGCCATGGGAAAAATTCTCTGGCTGCCCACTCTATTCATGCCTCTTACCATCTCGTACACTTCTATCAAGTCAACCTCTCATCCTTCTTTGGACAGATGAGAAAGATCCTAGCTCCCTCAACCTTTCTTCATAAGGCATACCCTCTCGTCCAAGTAGCATCCTGATAAATCTCCCCTGTACCCTCTCCAAAGCTTCAAAATCCTTCCTGTAAGCAGGGGACGAGAACTGAACACAATAGGCCAAGTGTTGTCAAACCAGTGTTCTACAAAGCTGAAGCAAAACCTCGCAGCTCTGAAACTCATTCACCCTGCAACTGAAAAATAATAAACCAATTATCTTCTTAACAACTCTACCAACCTGGAGCAACGTTGATGGAGCTATATACATGGAACCCAGGATCCCTCTGATCTTCCATACTGTCAAGAACCCTGCTTTTAACCCTGCATTGGTTTTCCGAAATTTGCCTTTCCGAAATGAATTACTTTACACGTTTCCAGGTAGAACGCCATTTCCCACTTCTCAGTCCAATTCTGCATCCTGTCAATATCCCTTTGCAATGTACAACCGCCCTTCACACTATTCACAGCTCCAACAACGTTTGTGTAATCGGCATACTTAGTATCCGATTCTTCTACATCCTCATCCAAGTGATTTATAAAAATCACAAAGAACAGAGGTCCCATAACAGATCCCTGCGAAGCACCACTGGCAAGCGAGCTCCAGGTTGAATACTTCCTATCCACCACCACCCTCTGCCTTCTGTGGGAAAGCCAATCCTGTCTCCAGACAGCCAGATTACCAAGTATCGTATGCCTTCTTATTTTCTGAATGAGCCTACAATGAGGAAGCTTATCAAAGCCTTGATAATATCCATGTGCAACACCTTCACTGCTCTGCCTTCATCAATGCATTTTTCACGTCTGCAAGGAATTTAATAAGGTTTGTGATCAATGACATTCCGGGTCAAAAAAACATACTGTCTCTAATCAAACGATGGTTTTCCAAGTAATCATAAATCCAGTCTCTCAGAATCCTCTCCTGTCTCTCAGAATCCTCTTCAATACTTTGCCCACAACAGACGAAAGACTGACTGGTCTGTAATTTCCAGTAACATCCCTGTGCCATTTCTTGAAAAACGGAATAACATTTGTCAACCTCCAATAGTTTATCTAAATGGCTGAACACATGCACATATTATTTACAGTTAAGGCCAATGTGTTGCATTTTTTTTGTAATTCAGTAAAGTTAACCAGATTTTAATGAATCCACAGCGAGCAGAAAGCTCATATTTAAAATGTGACCCAAAATCTGTGCATTTTAGGCCTTGTGCAGTGGGTTGCGCCCCTGCCTCGGAGCCAGTATTCTGGGTTTGATACCAATTCATGAACTTGCATGATGGTGTCCTGAGCTCTGGAACAGTCGGTCTATATTCAGGTCCTGGTTGTTGCGGAGGTGTTTCACAGTATGTCAGAACAGGCTGATAAACAACACACACGAGAGTAATTTTGCATATTTAGGGCTATTGCCGAGTAGTGGTAGTGTCCCTACTTCTCGGTCTAATTACAAGTCCCACACATGTGTGTCATCATATGTCTGAACACGTTGACTAAAATGAATTTAGAGTTGTACTTTAATGGAGAAGGAAGAGATGTCAGTATGGAATTGCAAAATGTAGGCCCGAGATGATTGAACATACAGCCATTCATATTGATTGGAGTCATGTTTGTACCTTCGAGTGGTTTATCGAAGCATGGGGGACATGGATAGCATTCATAGTCAAGTTGTTTTCCCCAGGGTAAGGGAGTCCACAAATACAGGGCAAAGTATTACAGGTACCTTAGGGGCAACTTTTTCACGTCGAGGGTGGTGTTTGCATGCAATGAACTGCCAGAGGAAGTAGTGGTACAGTTATGGCATATAAAAGGCATCTGGATGTTGGCAGAACTGCTGAGCTTTGCCAGCAATTTCTGTATATGTTAAAAATACATACGTTCATTTTAACACATGTATTAAACGTTTAATTTTTAAATGACACAGACACATATAAACACATCTTCAAATCATGTGGGTTCATTTTCTGCTAAGGAAATGGCTCTGTGTATGATAACTGCAATGATGCACCGACATGGAACAGGGAATGTGATGGAGTGATAGTTCGAACAATGTTCAAGGAGATCTCACATGGTCCAGTTTTGGGTCTGATTAGAATATTGTGTGATTCGACTCAAAGAGGGAGAAAATGGAATCTGCCTACAGGAATGGCATATTACACTTTCTGTCCATCTTTGTTACTCGTCACAACAATGGGCGCCAGCTTCAAAAAAATCACACTCAGTCATCGTTACCATTTGTGGAGGTTTCCTGTCGAGATTTCATTGGAATCTCCCCACTGCCTGAAGCCAAGCGAATTCGGTCAAATCCAACTGTCACAGGGAGAAATCCCATTGACGACAGCTTGTGTGAACAGAATAACTTCTGAAGCAGAATATCATTTTGGGCACTGTCTCAATTTTTCCTATTATCATGAGTTCAACTCGTATTTTGACAAAGTTCTTTCACGTTGACACTGCAGAGATCTTGTCATTCAGTTTGTCATCAAACGTGTGGGTGTGTGTGTGTGTGTGTGTTGCTCGGAAATTTTGAAATGAAAATATCGATCTCATATTGGCAACATCCCAACCGCTTGTCATTCATTTTTCCATCATAGTTAAAGTAACTTCGTTTTGGTAAGAAACATGCTATTTTAACAGATTCACAGAACCGATCTGACTTGTTCCTAACACTGACCCTGACTCAGTCTGAGACCAATACCACATCATCAACCTGGTTGCATTTAAAATTTACTGCGACCAATGGAGGAGTGGGACTAGCAAAGGAAACAGTCACAGAGCAGCCAGAGCACTAAAGACGGATGTGCCTGACATCAGCGGCGGGCAAATTGTTGGAGAGGATTATGAGGGAGAGGATTTACATGCATTTGGAAAAGGAAGGACTGATTAGCGACAGTCAGTATGGCTTTGCTTTATGTGATGTAAATCATGTGTCATTGAATTGATTGAGCTTTTTGAAGTCGTGACAAAGAAAATTGAAGGCAGTGTTTATATATTGTCACTTTGGACGTCAGCAGGTATAAGGTTCCGATTAGTAGACAGATTAGTAAGAGTAGGTCACATGTGATCCGGAGGGTGTCAGACAATAGGATTAAAAATTGGTTTGAAGGTAGAGGATTGTTATTCAGACCAGAGGCCCGTGACCAACTGTGTGCCACAAGAATGCATTCGCTGAGTTCCATCATTTATATGGAGGATTCAGATGTGATTATCAGAGACATGGCTAGTAAGTTTACAGATAACATCTAAGAGGCGGTGCAGTGGACGATGAAGAGGATCTCACAGTTCAACAGTTCGGTCATTAGATGGACCAGTCGGCCAAGTAGTGGCAGAGGGAGATTAATTTCGATAAACGTGAGATTTTGCATTTTGATAAGGTAAAGCAGGGCAGGTGTTATAAACTTTATGGCAGTGTCCCGAGTGTTGCTGAATAAACAGAATAGGGATGCAGACCTACAGCTCATTGAAAGAGGAGACGCAAGTAGACAGTGTGATGAACGTGTTCAGAACACTTGTCTTAATCAGGCAGAGCACTGAGCATGGGAGTTGGGCTGACATGTTGCATCTGTACAGGACGTTGGTGAGGATTCTTTTAGAATGCTGCACACAATTCCGTTCACTTTGTCAAAGAAAGGACATTGTTAAACTTGACAGCGTGCAAAAAAGATTTACAAGGATTCTCCAGGACTGATGTGCTTGACCTAAAGGAAGAATACTGAAAATATTCACGTTACTTTCCCCTGAAGAGTCAGAGGCCGAGGAGACAACATGGAGGTTTGTCTTAGCAGTACGAATATGGATAATATGAATAGCCAAGGTCTTTTTTCTCAGGATATAGGTGAATAAAACTAAAGGGCATTGTTTGAAGGTGAGAAGAGGAAAGCTTTAGAAGGGATATCGGGAGCTATTATTTCACGCAGAGAGTAATGGGTGCATGAAAAGTGCTGTCAGAGGAAGGGGTGCGGAGGTGCAATTGCAAATTTAATATGTATACGTATAGGTACATAAACACAAAGGATTTAATGGGATATGTAACAAATGCCGGCAAAGCAGACTAGATCAGACGAGGATATCTGGTTAAGACAGATTAAGAAGGATGAGGAGAAATTATAAAAGGGTCTTTTGAGTGGGAATTGTCTTTATGCCTCTGTTTACATTTATTCAAAGCTGAAAATGTGTTGCTGGAAAAGCGCAGCAAGTCAGGCAGCATCCAAGAAACAGGAGAATCGACTTTTCGGGCATAAGCCCTTCTTAAGGAATCCCTGAAGAAGGGCTTATGCCCAAAACGTCGATTCTCCTGTTCCCTGGATGCTGCCTGACTTGCTGCGCTTTTCCAGCAACACATTTTCAGCTCTGATCTCCAGCATCTGCAGTTCTCACTTTCTCCTCGTACATTTATTCAAAGCTGACTTAGTGAAATATTTAACAGAGAGTGAGTGAAAGGATAATGGGATACAGACAGGGAAGTGGGGCTCAGATCACAATGTGATCAGCCACAATCTTCGTGCCTCGTGAAAAAGGCTCGAAGTGTCTAATGACCCAATCCTGCCCCACAATGCTATATTCCTATACTCGATTCAGCCCCACTCACACCTGCTGGACTAGAGCAGTGAGAGGTCACTTACTGCTAACACATGGTGCATACAACCAGTGAAGGCCATTCAGCACCTCTAGACTGTCGCACACTGATTGGGAGATTTGGAAAATATAATTAGTAAATCAAGACTGGATAAAAAAAGAGGCCCCTCATGTCTCCTTGCAGAACTTTCCCTCTCTGCAAATTGTGCTTCATTTGATGGTCATGTTGTGGACACAGGTTCAATGTGAATACAGCCCCGATACCTCACTCAGAGATGGCTCACAAATTCCTCTGCTCTCCCTGACTGCAACATTCAATGTGGATCAATGTGGATTTCAACAGTTTCCTCATTTCCCCTTACCCCACCTCACCCCTAGCTCCAACCTTTCAGCTCAGCACCGTCCACGTGACTTCCTACCTGCCTATCTTCCTTTCCACCTATCCACTCTACCCTCCTCTCTGACCTATACTCTTCATTCCCACCCCATTCACCCATTGTAATCTTTGCTATCTTCCTCCACCCTCCTTTCTGATCTATCACCACCATACCACCCCATTCACCTATTGTAGTCTATGCTACTTTCGCCCCACCTCCAACCCCTCTCTCATTTATCTCTCCACTCTACAGACACCTTGCCTCTATTCCTGATGAAAGTCTTTTACCCCAAACGTCGATTTTCCTACTCCTTGGATGCTGCATGACCTGCTGTGCTTTTCCAGCACCACTCTAATCTAGACTCTGTAACATTCAATAGCAGAACATCCAGGAAAATAACACGCTCAAACTTTCCAATAATAGAATGTGAGAACATCAGAAACAGTTACGTGTCGTTCACACCCCGCTCCCCAAGCTTGCCTTCCCCTTCACTAAGATCATGCCTGATCTACTTTCGGTCTCAATACCTCTTCAATGCCCTCCACTCTCCGACAGGTCAATATCCATCTACTTCCTCTTAAAATACCTTCAGTTATCTGGCTTCTTGAACAGTCTTGAAAACATAATTTGTGACATCCGATACCCTCTGTTTGAATAAAATACTTCTTGTTCCTATACTATGAGCTATTGATATGAACAAAAGAGTTGAAAAGTACGGCTCACGTAAGAGTGACTGGCACTGACGTTGAGGTAATGGTTGACTGAGATTGGCATCAAAGAGTTGAGCACACCTAGACTTAATGGAAAACAGAGCAAACTCCCAAGCAGTTGAAGTCAATTATAGCACAACGGAAGATACTTGTGGTTCGTGGATGTCCATCATCTCGTCCCGGGATATCTCCGGAGGAGATTTTCAGGGTAGATTCCAGTTCAGAAACATCTTACACTGTTTCATCAATGTGTTCCCGCCCCCACACTCCCCAGCATAAAATCAGAAGTGGTGACTGTCACTGAAGATTCCACAATGTTCAGAATATGTTGTCCCCCCTCAGCTCGTGAGCCAATCTGTGTCCATGTGCAATGAGACATGAACACCATTCAAGCGAGTGCTGTCAATGTGTCGGTAACATTGACTTAACAAAACTGCTAGATTGTGGCCATTGCCATGGTAAAATGAAGAGCTCATTCAGCACCTAACGCTGTTTTCACACGAATATGAGCGAGTCATTGAGCCCATTGACGCTATTGGAAATGAACATTGATAGTCCATTCCGTGCCTCCAGCAGAGAAGGAGTTCAGTGTTATTGACAACACCAGAGTCCCTCGAAAATACTTGAAGGTGGTAGCCTGGACTCTAATGTTTTCTTATTTTAAAAGCAACGCAACGTGTCTGTTCCAAATGTAACGGGACTGGCCAATCTACTCGGTGTGAAGCAAAACACAATTTATTTAAACGCTATAGATAAAATAAAACCATAGAAAGGAGCACTTAGAATGACTTAACTCTATTGGACAAATTGACAAAATAATAGACCCAGGAACTATTACTAATTAACTGTTCCAATATCAGAACATCCAATAAACACACCCCTCGGCAAAAAAAAAGTCAGAAACAGATTGTCACAAACATTTCTCCAATCCAGGAATAAAAATCAAGTCAGGGAATATTTAGAGAGAGGAGCAGCCAGGAGACATTCATTGAAGCTTCCAACTTGTTGAGAACCCAATCGTTTCTGATGCTACAGATAAAAACAAAACAGAAATTGTAATAGGTGACAGCTGGACAGACCCATTCAGGCTGCATTAAAATAAACCCAAGGCCTCCCGAGCTGTTTATTCAAGTGGTTTTAACTAGCCAGCTTGGTGACTATCGTTCAATCTCTCTCTTAAAGGAAACCAGGGGAACGTAACCTCTTAAAGCTACAGCATTGTCACACATCAAGCTGTTATAAAGGAACCAGGGGTAACCCGATCCGGACCTTTGCACTGTCAACGCGGACGAGGAATAAGCCTAGAGTCACTTACGTAGGAAGAGAAGGTGGCCATTTAGTCCCTGAAGTCAGTTACACAGAGATAGAATGTTGTAATTGATGCAGATTCCTGATTAAGTGGTTATGCTCGAAACGTCGATTCCCTGCCCCTTGGATGTTGCCTGCCCTGCTGTGCTTTTTCTGCACCAGACTCTGATCTCATGTATCTGCAGTCTTCACTTTCTCCTGATTAATGCACTAACATGACAAGCACATAAAGCCGAGACTGCACCGACTGACTGATCCACGTTGTCCCTCGTGGCTCCATTGCTCGTGGTACACACGTGCGACTCTACCCTTGTTTTCTAGCAGAGAAAAGGGAAGCAAAAATGGTTGTATGAAGGCTCAAGAAGGCACCTTCCGTAACTGAGAAGACAGTGTAGTGTTTTCCATCAAGGTCAGAAGCTGGTAGGAATAACCACCTGTTTCAGAATGAAGGTATTGTCACTGCTGTTGGGGATTGCGTAGATAATGAGATTCAGTGCAGACTGCACATAAATGTGGGCAGAGTTAAATAAGGCATATCAACCATTAGGAAAACCATATTGGACTGATGAATGGACTCTCAAAGTTGAAATAATGCTGATCTTGTTCATATTGATCTTGTCAAGTTCACGTTCTGTGCAGTGTAACCTGTATGTCTTACGCTGTCCAAACTGTATTTCACCCTTTGACCTGTCTGTCCATGTTGACTATGACCTGCCTCTGCTGCACACAAATAATTTTTTTCCCTATACACATGACAACAAATCAAATCAATCAATGCTGGGTAAAGTATGGAACTTGTCCCCCTATCAACATAACATGTACTGCGCTCATTACTTTCAGAGGATTTGATTAGGATTCGTCAGAACAGTCTTGTCAGTTGGAAATCATGCCTCACAATTTTTTTTTGAGTTTTTTGATAAAGTGACAAGGAATGTTGAAGAAGGCAGAATGGTCGACGTAGTCTCGATAGATTTCAGTGAGGCCTTTGATAACGTTCCACATAGTAGACTGTTCTAGAAGGTTAAGTCACATGTAATCCAAGAGGAGCTGGAAAATTGGATATACCATTATACTGATGTGAGGAAGCAGAGGGCAATAGTGGAAGGATATTTGTCGGTCTGGAGGCCTGTGACTAGTAGAGTGCATCAGGGCTCGTTGGTGGGACCATTGCTGTTTGTTAACCGAATCAATGATTTGGATGGGAATGTACGAGACATGATCAGTAAGTTTGCAGATGAAATTCACATATGTGAGAACGTGGACAGTGAGGAAAATTATCAGAAATCATAGCAGGATTTTGATCGGCTGGGGAAGTGGACCGAGAAATGGCAAATGAAGTTTCATATAGGTAGGCGAGAGATCTTGAATCTAGGAATGTAAAGTCTGGTCGGAGTTTTGTGGTGAATAGTAAGGCCTCAAGGGATGTAGTGGAACACAGAGACGTTAGAGTTCAGCTTCACGTTTCTCTGAAAGACAAGACACTGAAAAAGGCTTTTGGCACAATGACCGTCATCAATCAGGTCACTGAGTAGAGAAGTTCAAAACTTATGTTCCAGTTATGCAGGACTTTGCCAAGGTTACACTTGGAGTATTGTGTTCAGTTTTTGTCACCTTGTTATCGGAAGGATGTTCTTAAACTGGAAAAAGTGCAGAATAAAATTACAAGGATGTTGCCAGCATCCAATGATCTGAGTTAGAGGGAGAGGTTGGACAAACTTGGACAATTTCTTCAGGGCAGAGGAGGCTGTGGGGCTGTGATCTTATTGATATTTATAAGATCATGAGAGGCACGGATAGGGTGAATTCACACAGTCTATTTCGAAGTTTTGGAGTATCGAGGACTGGAGAGCATCAGTTTAAGATTAGAGGGGAAAGAATAAAAAGGAACCTGAGGATCTCCATCTTTTACGCAGAGGCTGGTAGGCATCGGGAACGAGCTGCCCTGGATGTGGTTGAAGTGGGTATATTAACAACATTTAAAACGTTTGGACAACTATATGGATAGGGAAGTATTAGAAGGATATGGACGAACTGCAAGCATACGGTTTAACGTGGAAGGACATTTACAACACAGAGGGCGGAACTCCGTTAATTAAAACAAACACCCAGAAAAGCTCGCCACAGAATATGTTAAAATATGATTGACAGTACTGTTACACTCCAATATTTAAAGAACAATAAAAATGTAGTTACTTAAATCTAATGATGAACACTACACAACAAATATTCACAAATATACGACACCCTTTTTCTTAACTACATGCCATCTGACTCTATAAACATATGCTGTTCCAATAACTCACTTACTAACCATTAGATGCATGTAACCTCTAGACTAAATAGTCTCTGTCTTCTTCGGAGCCTTCACTCTTGGAGCTGCTGATCCCCCAGAGTCATCTTTATTTTACTGCAGGTAGGTTTTATAAGAAAAGTTACCTTTGATACAGAATGTTTTCTATGGGCAGTTAGCCTCTGTTCTACAGCAGTTGCTCTGTTGTTCGATGACTGTTGCTTGTCCTCTAATTTTCAAAATACCGGGTTGATATACTCGCTATGACGCATTAAATTCTTACACTTTAATTGGTTGTCAGTGTCAAAACAATAAAATTCAAATTCCATTAGACTCTGGTATCCTGGGAATGTTTAAAGCTAGTTAGTTAAATTCAAATTGTTATCAAATCAACATCACAACTGCGGTTTCAAAACAACAGCCAACGGTCACATTTGGAATGGTTGGTAAGACACGGGGAAATCCCTCCTGCTTAATTTAAAACCAGAAATATAGCAACGATTTATTCCATGCAGTAATCTGTAAAATTTCGAATGGTTAAGAACTATTTAAAGTAAAAATTTACGGTTTTATTACTTAAGGTACAACAGAGCATAATTAACTAACAACTAATTTGCATTCCTTGCTCTCACTTATCTGCTCCTTTCCCTTCTATAAAACTAGTCCGATAAATCTCCCAATTAAGAATTACAAAACAAGACTTCATATCTCTTAACCAGGCAAGGTTTCGTTCTTGCATTCAGATCTTCCCGTGTCTTCTGTTCGCTGTCTGAGAAATTTCTGCCTCAGCGGTTACTGATCGAAAAGGTACCTTATATGAGAGCTATAATTCAGGCAGTCTGCTTACAAGCTGGGCTTTGGCAGTCCTCCTGCCAACTACTCAATTTTCCTGAACTTATACCCCAAAGGATTGGGTTGTGTCATTGGCTTTTAAGATTGTCAAAATACTAAATTCAAACTGGATTGGAGATTGAAATTTTTGCGGAATAATCTAAATTGATTGTCCGATTTCGAGTTTGCTTTTGTCTCCAGGCAATGAGCTATTCGAGTTTTTCGTCTAAGTCTTACATTGTTGCCTTATTGAGAAATTTGGTGCAATGTCTTTCAGTTATGCTGAAAAGCAGTTATGCTGCTTTTAACTCTCTTAAAATGCAACCACATCTTCAGAAAAAATGAACCATCCTAATGAAAAGATGTTTTTTCTATACATTTAAGACACATTACCCTAACATACATGTAACTTTAATATAAACTCACGTTAACTTTTTCACAAATATTTGTGTATGTATAACATTAAATAAGACATATCTCATCGAAGAACTATTAGTTAATCCGTGACAACATATCTGCGATTACATTCTTGCAACCCACAACATGTATGACTTTTAAATTTAAAGTCTTTGACATAAGATCCCAACGTATTAGTCTCATACTCTTATTTGTAAAACATTCTAAAATGTAAGAGGATTATGGACCGTGTACACAATCGTCTTCGACACATTGTTTGTGAGAAACACATTAAATGATGTCAAGCCAGTACCAAACTCAATCGTTCATTTTCGATTGTGGAGTATTTCCTCAGGAGGATGTTGATCCTCTTCGAAAAGTAACCAACTGGCACTTCAATCCCATCCTCATCTTCCTGTATGAGGACAGTTCCAACTCCAATTTCACTAGCATCGATGGCGACTGTAAAAGGTTGTTTAAAGTTTGGTGTAGCTGAAGCTGGTTTGGTGGTTAATATAGATTTCAAATGGTCGAATGCCTCCTAGCATGGTTCAGTCCACCAAAACGTTGTTTTGTTCTTCAGCAAATTGTTTAATGGTGCCACTACACTGCTGAAGTTTGTAACATACTTCCGATAGAGTGCCTTGAGTCTGAAGAGTCAAACACCTTTTTCATAGAGGTTGGTCGCGCAAATTCCTTGATTGTCTTCACCTTTGCGGTTCTTGGGGTCAATCTTGCATGAGCGATGTTATTTCCCAAGAATGTCATGTCTGCATTCACAAATTTCGTTTTATTTAAGTTTATCACCAGGTTTACGCCTTGTAATTATTCAACAAGCTCTGCCAACTGTACCATATCATCTTTCCGGGACTTTCTGAAGATTACTGTATGATACAGACAAATTGGACAATTGGTTAAACTCGCCATAACTTTGGCTGGAAATGGCTGGTGAATTATTCATTCCAAAGGGAATCACTTTGAATTGATATAGCCCATTTGGGGTTACACTTGCAGAAATATTTTTCACTTTCTCTGATAGAAGTGCCTGCCACACCATGCAGTATGTCCAACTTCGTGATGTGTGTGGCTCGTCAAACTAAACATATGCAGTCCCCCATTCTTGGTATTGGGTAGGACTTTGACTTCATTACAGCGTTGACCTTCTGGTTCACACAAAATTTTATGCAACAACCAGGTTTGCGAACTAACAGAATGGGCGAAATTCACTGGCTCTGATTTGGTTCTATGATATCTTCACTGAGCATCGAATCCATTTCTGTCTGGAACTGGGTGGCTTTGAGAGGATTAAATTTGTAGAGGTGTTGTTTTATCAGAACAACATTCTCTACTTCCACCTGATGAATAATAGTGTTAGTCCTCCAATCTTGATGCTGCAAATGTCCTCATACGGCTGCAACTAACAATTAATTATGTTCTTTGCTTCTAGAACTAATACCCCCCTATCCTACATCACTCATCAAGGAATTGCGTGTTTTTTAAAGTATTTTGGGGCACACAATACTCCATGACATCGAGACTTGAGTCATCACGCTGCGAGGTGGGAACTAACACCTGTTTTTATTTTCTCATTTCGCTGTCTCTATTATTTTAAGATTTGAATATATTCACATGATATACCCGATTCTGTTTTTTTTCAAATCCGGTATCTTTAGCAGGTACTTTACCTGATTCAACTTCTCAATTTTAAAGGGGACACCAAATCTTTCTTTAGCGGGATTTCCTACCACTGGTAACAATACTAATATTTCTCCCCACTGGAAAACGTCCGTATTTTTGAGTTTTCATCTGGCATCTGCTTCATTCCGTGCCATGCCCTCTTTAGGTGATGTTGAGTTAACTCACCAACCTGATTTAATCTCTCCGCACCTCCGACATATAATTTAAGTGTGAGAGCACTGATTACAGCCCTTTGAATTTCTCTTTGACTCATTTCAAATGGCTTCTCACTTCATGTCCGAACATTGTGTCAATGAGTCTTTACATTTGTGGCGTCTCTAATAGGAAACTATACAAACGTTGTCTCTTTATCATATTCATTCGTGTAATCTTGACAGTACAGCCTGAATATGGTTTCAGGGTCTGAAGCTAACTTTCTAAGGCTCCCTGCGATTCAGTATTGTACCCTCTTGATTTAAAGTGCTGTGCCTAAGCCATCCATGACTTCCTTAAACAGCCGAGGGGTAAAATTAGTGCCTTCATCTGACTGAATCTCTCTGGGTAGCGCATACCGCATGAAGAAAACTACTAACTCCTTCACCAACATTTTTGCCTTAACATTCCGGAATGGAATTGCCTCCAGAAATCTAGCATACACATCCATTCTGGTTAGTAAATACGGTTCCCAATTTTACTTTAGGAAGGGGACCGACACAATGAATCATAACCCGTGTGAGGTGTTCTCAAATGCAGGAATTGACAACAAAGGTGATTGTCTTCTTACTGCCTGTGGCTTACATATCATTTGGAAAATATGACAAACATTAACCACATCCTTGTGCATTCCAGGCCAATACAAATGTATTTGTACCTTAGCCCGTGACCTCTGCATCTATCGGTTACATTCTACAGATAGTTCATGTGCTATCCATACCAGCAACACAATCTGTGCTAACCTTCTGTGACCTCTAATTTCATCTTAGGTTTCTATCTTTAAGTTACGAATGCTCGACAATACCATCTGATTCATTTTCTGAGTATGCTTCCCTCTCTATGTTCAAAGTTTGTGAGACGGTTTGTAGCTCAGGTACTTGTTGTTGCGATTCTGTTCGCCGGGCTGGGAATTTGTGTTGCAGACGTTTCATCCCCTGTCTAGGTGCTTGGGAGCCTCCTGTGAAGCGCTTCTGTGATCTTTCCTCCGACATTTGTAGTGGTTTGAATCTGCCGCTTCCGGCTGTCACTTCCAGATGTCCGCTATAGTGGTCGGTATATTGGGTCCAGGTCGATGTGCTTATTGACTGAATCTGTGGATGAGTGCCATGCCTCTCGGAATTCCCTGGCTGTTCTCTGTTTGGCTTGTCCTATAATAGTAGTGTTGTCCCAGTCGAACTCATGTTGCTTGTCATCTGCGTGTGTGACTACTAAGGATAGCTGGTTGTGTCATTTCGTGGCTAGTTGGTGTTCATGGATGCAGATCGTTAGTTGTCTTCCTGTTTGTCCTATGTAGTGTTTTGTGCAGTCCTTACATGGGATTTTGTACACTACATTGTTTTTTTTTGCTCATGCTGGGTATTGGGTCCTTCGTTCTGGTGAGTTGTTGACTGAGAGTGGCTGTTGGTTTGTGTGCTGTTATGAGTCCTAGTGGTCGCAGTAGTCTGGTAATCAGTTCGGAAATGCTCTTCATGTATGGTAGTGTGGCTAGTCCTTTGGGTTGCGGCATGTCCTCATTCCGTTGTCTTTCCCTTAGGCATCTGTTGATGAAATTGTACGGGTATCCGTTTTCGGCAAATACATTGTATAGGTGTTCTTCTTCCTCTTTTTGCAGTTCTGGTGTACTGCAGTGTGTTATGGCCCTTTTGAAGAGTGTCTTTATGCAACTTCTTTTGTGTGTGTTGGGGTCACACACAAAAGAAGTTGCATCAAGACACTCTTCAAAAGGGCCACAACACACTGCAGTACACCAGAACTGCAAAAAGAGGAAGAAGAACACCTATACAATGTATTGGCTGAACATCAACTACTTTGCCTTTTTCTTTACTTTTTGCTGCTTGCTCTAATTTAAGACAATGAGATCTTATTACTACACAGTCTGGATCAATATCCTGGATATTTTTCTAACAACTCCATAGTTCCCTTGTCTTCCTTTGGTTTCTCCACTACAAGGGATGTCTCCCCCACCTTGGATTCTGCTAAATCATTCCCAAGAACATATTGTATTCCTGGTACTGAAACTCTGTCACTCATTCCCACTGTTACTGCCCCAATCTTGATTTGGACCTCCATACTGATCTTACACAACGGAATGTTAAATTTCTGTGCCCATTCCACAAATTATCACGCTCTCGGGTAACATGTCAGAAAGAGTGCAAGTGCGTTCATCTCTTATTAGAGACCAAGAGAAAGGGAGGATTGCGGATGCTGAAGATCAGAAGCGCAACGCGTGGGGCTGGAAAAGTAGAGCGGGTGAGGCACCATCTAAGAATAAGGAGAGTCCACGTTTTGGCCAAATGCCCTTCTTCAGGAAAGTGAGATGGGGATGGGGCTGAGAGATAATTAGGTAGGTTGGGTTGGGGTGGGCGGAATGTAGCTTGGAAATCGATAGGTAGATGTAGGTGGAGGTGATGGCGATAGGTCAGAGGGGAGAGTGAAGCAGACAGGTTTTAGGACAGCTGGAGCTCTCCAACCCCACAGCATCAACGGCGACTTCACCAGTGTCCAAATCTCCCCTCCCCAAACTCATTTCAGATCCAAGTCTCCAACTTAGCATCACCCTCTTGAAATCTCCTAAATGTCCATTTTGCTTCTCATCTATCCAGTCCACATTCCCCTCTAAACTATCACTATCACTCCCACCTACATCTTCTTGTCGCCTTCCCAGTGACCTTATTGCCAATCCCACCCCATCCTCCTATTTGTCTTACATCCGCCGCATTCTGGACGAAGGGCTCATGCCTGATATGTCGATTGTCCTGCTCTTCGCATATTGCCTGATCTGTAGTGCTTTTTCAGCCACACTATTCGACTATTAAAGAATGAGCATATCCCATATCATGCAAAATTGTAACCTCTTCTGTGAAAAGATTTGTCGCTCGGGAGGTCGTTGTTGTGGTTCTGTTCGGAGAGCTGGGAATTTGTGTTGCAGACGTTTCGACCCCTGTCTGGGTGACATCCTCAGTGCTTGGGAGCCTCCTGTGAAATGCTTCTGTGATCTTTCCTCTGGCATTTGTAGTGGTTTGAATCTGCCGCTTCCGGTTGTCAGTTCCAGCTGTCCGTTGCAGTGACCAGTATATTGGGTCCAGGTCGATGTGCTTATTGATTGAATTAACTTCTTCTCCTTCTACCCCTGTTCTTTCTGAGTAAACTTTACCCACAGAGGCGAATTCTTTATAGAGATCAGGTACCAACTCCATACCTCGCCCCTGCCAAAGCTGAGCACGCTCCTCGACTTTTTTGGGGATTTTCTTTACTGCTTCCATTAATGCCACTGACCTAGCTTCTCTTATTGCATCTTTTCCTACAGTGCCTTTCTGTAACGACCACCACTGTGAGTTTACCTCTCCAACTTTCTGGTAATGAAAACACCTTTTTCTAGTGCCCTTCTTAAACAATCGCCACTGTAATTTTCTGAGCTCCAGTCGATTATAGTGAAAACACCGGAGGCCATTCAGCTCCTTTCCAAGATCTCGAGCTTCTTTTTCAATCTGAGGTAAACTATAATCAGTGTGCTCTACTCTTTGTTTTGTAGAGTAGGATCTGCTCTTCTCCCAATTTATATCCCTCACAGGGAGCTAAATTGCAGCTCATGCATCAATGCATATTTACCTGCCATCTCTGCCACTCTACTCACTTGTTGAATTTTCTGTTCATTTACATTAATTCTGTTCATCTCCGAAAGGGACTTTGTAAATTCCTCCAGCAGAATAATCTCTCTTAAAGCCTCATGTATTTGTCTGTTTATGAGGCTCATGCCCATCTCTCAAACTTATTATGTTTAACTGTTTCGAACTCAGCATAAATCTGACCTAGTTCCTTCATTAAGTTTCTGAACCGCTGTCTGCATGTTTCTGGTACCAATTCATAATCACTCAAAATAGTCTGTTTGACATCTGCATAATATTTTGACCCCTCATCTGTCAGCGTTACATTTACATCACTTTCTCTGCTGATCACCTTCTTCTGAATGAGCATTATGTATGATTGCTTTGAGCATTCCATTGCCTGACCAATTTTTCACATGAAACAAAGAAGGCTTCGATAACTTTATCATCAAATGTTTTAACATATTTGTGCACATCACGGCCTTCTCGCTTCAGCTCCATCCTGTTCACCTGACTTTCCTGACGAATTTGCAACTTCAGAAGTTCGGATTCTCTGTCCTTTTCACTTTCTGCTCTCTTGCTCTCTCTCCTTCTTCTCTCTCTCGCTTTGTTCACCTAAGAACCTTCTCTCTCTTTATTTTTCCTCTCCCCCTTTCTTTATCATCTAACTCCGCTTACTTCACTTGCAATTAAACTTTTGATATCTCTACTGCACCCGTCTGTTTCTCGGATACACAGAGATGCTTGACCCAACTCCATTAAAATTTTAGATTCCGTCTTGCCCCGGGTTAAACCCAGTTCTAATCTATTAACTAATTCTACGAGCATGCCTTTCCTCAGTATTTCTTGGCAAACTTGCGAATCATCTTAAATCCCCAGAATCTCTTTTGCAATCTTAAGATCCATTTCTCACACTTTTCATTTAATCATCCGCTAGTAACCAAAACTAAACAAATGTTCTCACCTAAGTTTTAATTGAAGATCTAGGACAATAATTGCCAAATGTTGGAATCTGCTGGAATCTTTTGTACAACAAATCTGTTCATGCCTGTCCACCTCGCCCCGAAATCTGTTAAAACATGAGTGACAGAGAATTCCCAAATTCCACCATTCAAAGAAAATGACAATTTATTTTCTGAATTCGAACAGTAAACACGAAAGAACTATTCACAAATACAAGACCCACGCTGTGAGCCAGCAGTGCTAACCCCTGTGCCACCGTGCCGCCCAAGAGCCAGATCTTTCTGTCTAAACAGTTTTGAAGACTATTCAACATTTATTTCATGTGGTTAAAGCGTTTTAAAAAACATAAGTAGGAAAGGCTTGGAGGGATATGGGCCAAGCGTTGGCAGGTGGGATTAGGTTAGTTTGGGATTATGGTAATCGTAGACTGGTCACACTGAAGCATCTATTTCTGTCTTAAATTACTCCGTTAATCTTTCACTAGCTCTATTCCCAGCTGCCTGAATATTTTGGGATGGTGCTCATTGGATGCAGCAACTTACTAAACGTCAATTTAATTAATTCTTTGCGTAACTTCTCTTTATTAATTGTAATCACCCAGAATCTGACGAACAGGAGATTTTACGTTTTGGGCATCAACCTTTCATCAGGAAAAGTAGTTGGGTGGAAGGGGGTTGAGAGAAAAATCGGAGGGGTTGGTGGAAGGTAACTTGGAGCGAGATAGGTAGATGAAGATGGGTGGTGAAGTAATAGTCTGAGTGATACGTGGAATGGATAGATAGGAAGGAAGCTGTACCGCTAGTTCAGTTCAACAGGGCGTTGCCGAGTTGTAGGGTTAGATCTCGAATAAGGTGGAGGGAGGGTTGTTGAGGAAATTGACCTTGATACCGTGTGATTGACGGGTGCCAAGGCAGAAGATGATGCATTCTTCCTCCAGACGCTGAGTAGCTAGAATTTGCCAGTAGAGAAGTCCAAGAACTTGCATGTTATTTGCGAAGTCTTAGGGGGAATTGAAGTGTTCAGCCACAGGACGGGTGAGGTTGCCGTGTGTGTCCCCCCCCCAGAGTGTTCCCTGAAATCTTCCGCATGTTGACGTCCTGTTTCCCAACACAGAAGGGACTGTGATCAACGGACAGTGTTTCCATGCGGAAACACTTCAGTGTTTGTATTTGGAAGGATCCTTTGAAGCCTTGGGTGGAGGTGAGGGGGGAGATGCGGGCGCATGTTTCATTACCACTGTGATGGCCAGAGAAGGTGCCGAGGGTGGAAGATGGCTTGGTGGAGGGCATGGACCAAACGAGTGAGTCGTTGAGTGAATGGTATCTGCAAAATGCTGATAGGAGTGGGATGGAAATATATCTCTTATGGGGGGAGTCTGACTGTAGGTGGTTGAAATGGTGGAGGATGAAGAATTATATCCTGAGGTTGGTGGGATGGAAGGCAAGGACCAGGGGGTTATATGATTATTATTTAGGGTTCAAGTGCGAAGATGCAGAAAGTTGAGAAGATGCACTAGAGCAAACTTCTGCAGCCCAACCACCTCTTCAGTGCTACCTGTCCCACTATCCAGCTTTGTACCATCTGAAAACTTAGCCAGAATGCCCTCAGTTCCTTCATGTAGAACGTTAATGCATAAAGTGAAAAGTTGTGGCCCGAACACTGAGTCTTATGGAATACCACTTGGACCCAACTGCCATCCTAAGAACGATTCTTTTGTCCCCACTCTCTGTTTTCTATCAGACGGCCAAGCTTGTATCCATGCTAGTACCTTTCCTCTGACACCATGGGCCCTTATCTTTCGCAATAGCCTCCTGTGTGGCACCTTGTCAAAGGACGTATTGAGCTCCAGGTGGATAACAACCATTGGGTCTCCTTGGTCTAAACTGCTCGTTTCAGTTTCAATGAATTCCAGCAGGTTTGTCCACTTGATGAAACCGTGCTGACTCTGCCCTATTTTACCAAACACCTCCAAGTATTCAGAAATTTCATTCTTCACGCATAATTAAGCTTCACCCTCCGTATCTTTATTTTTTTTGTCCTCTGTTGATCTTTGTAAGTTCCCAATCCTTTGATTCCCACTGCACTTTGCCATATTGTATGCTTGCTCGTTTGCTTGTATGCAATCCCTGACATGCCTCCTCAGCAAGGGTGGCCTCATCTCCCTGTACCATGCCTCTATTCCTCAGGATGAATCTCTGCAGTGTCTCCTGAATTAATCTTGGAATCTCTTGCCATTGCTGTTCCACCATCTTTCCTGCTGGACCCCTCTCCCGGTCAAATATTCTCAGATTTTCCCTTATACCTCTGCAGTTGCCTTTATTCAGCAGAAATACTATTACTACACAATTCTGTCTTCGACTTCTCAAATTGCAGAGTAAATTCAATCTTGCTATGCTCAATACTTCCCACATTTTTTGTCACATTAAGTTTCCTTATCTAGCGTGCTTCATTGGACAACATTAAATCCAGGAGCGTCTGTTCCCTCGTGGGCTCCACCACATCATGCTCCAAAAGCCATCTCGTACATATTCCTCAAATTCCTTTTCTTAAGAACACTACCAAACTGATTTTCACATTCCACTTGCATTTCGAAACCACCACTATCACTGTACTTTGCCTTTCCTAAATATTTTATCTAACTGCTCGTGTATCTTGTGACCCAGCTCCTGACGACTCTTTGGAGGTCGAAACAAGTCTTATCTTTGTGTTTCCACAATTCTACCTATGCAGATTCTACACCATCTGACCCTACTTCATTTCTTACTATTGATTTAATTTCATTTCTCTCTAGCAATGCAATCGTACTTCCTCTGTCAGACTGCCTATCTTTTCCATAGGACACATGTCCTTGAATATCCTGCTCCCCTTTTAGCCACGTTCTGTGGTGCCCAACAGGTCATTCTTGCCAATTTCAATCTGTGCCACAAACTCATTTATCTTATTCATTTTCTGGCATGCGTTCAGATAAAGTAACTTCAATTCTGTATTAACCATCCTTCTTCTCATTGTCACTCATTTGTCCCATGTGCTTGAAGGTTGATGGTTAAATATTTCTAGATACTCTGTCCTATATGTGTCTGTGCTGGAGATTCTAATAACCAATACTGATTTCTGTACTCTAACCTCCTCTTTTAATTCAGCGTTTTGAATTATACCCTATAACGGATACCCCCTGCCCGCCCACAAACACTCAGAATCAGTTTAAAGCTCCGTCGACAGCCCTAGACAGGATTCACTGAGACTCTGTTCCCAGCATGGTTCAGATGAAGACTGTCCCATCAGAACAGGTCCTTTCTTCCCCAGTAATGAATGAAATGTGTTTATTCAACAAAAAATACAAAAAAGACGCACTTCCGAAATTCCACAAGCACATTCAGACAATTTCTTCCAATCCCACGAACATTTCCATCTAGAACGACAATGGCAACCGATTTTTCAGAACACCACCACCTTCAAATTCCGCTCCAGACCACTCAGTATCTTCTCCAGCAGCTTCCTTACCACTGACGTCAAGCTTACCGGTCTATTATTGCCTGGATTATCCCCGCTACCTTTCTTAAACAGAGAATGCAGAGCGTCAAGGTTCTCGGAGTGATGATAACTGACAACCTGACATGGGCTTCTCACATATGTGTGATGCTCAAGAAGGTTCAAAACTGCCTCTTCTTCCTCAGGTGGCTCAAGACATTCAGCATGCACTGCTTCGAAAATGCACCATTGAGCGTATATGTCCGAGTGCACAATGGCCTTGTATGATCTCTGTCCAGGATTGTAAGAAACTACAGAAGATTGTGAACAAAACCCAGGCCATTGTGAACTCCAACCTCCCAACCATTGACTCCATTTACACGGCTCGTTGCTACGGAAAGGCTGCCAACATCTAACCCAGATTAATGAGGGAAGCAAGAGAGGAAATACTTGGGGCCTTAACAGATCTCATTGCAGCATCCTTGAACATGCCTGTTGTTCCAGAGGACTGAAGAATTGCTGATACTTTCCCCTTGTTTAAGAAGGGTGGCAGGGATAATTCAGGTAATTAAAGACCGTTGAGCCTGACATCAGTGGTAAGGAAGCTGCTGGAAAAGATACTGCGGGTTAGGCTCTACTTCCATTTTGAAGCTTATCAGTGATAGGCAAAATGGTTTTGTGTCGGAAAGTTGATGTCCTCCCAACTTAGTACAATTCTTTGAGGAGGTAAAAAAAGTTTATTGTTCAGGCAATGGCAGTAGATGTCATATACATGAACTTCAGTCAGGCATTTGGTAAGGTTGCCCATGGTAGGCTGATGGAGAATGTGAAGTTGCATGGCGTCCATGTGTACTAGCTAAATGGATACAGAATTTTTTGGGCAACAGGAGACAAAGAGGAAGGTGGAATGGAGTTACACAAAATGGGGAACTGTGATCAGTAGTGTTCCGCAGCGATCCATGCTTGGACTACTGTTGTTGGTGATATTTATATAAAATGATTTGGGAAGGTATAAGTGGTACGATTAGCAAGTTTGCAGATGACACCAAGGCTAGTGGAGTAGCAGATAGTGAAGGAGACTGTCTGAGAATACAGCAGAATATAGATAGATTGGAGAGTAGGACAGAGAAATGGCAGATTGAGCTTAATCCAGACAAATGCGAGGTGATGCATTTTGGAAGATCCAATTCAAGTGCGAACTATACAGTAAAGGGGAAACCTCGGGTAAAATTGATGTACAGAGAGATCTGGGTGTTCAAGTCCATTGTTCCCTGAAAGTGGCAACGCAGGTCAACAGAATGGTTAAGAAGGCATATGACATGTTTTCCTTCATCGGTTGTGTTCGTGAGTACAAGCGTTGGCAGGTAATCCTACAGGACTTTGCATCGCCTGCATTTGAAATGCTGTCTCCGGTTCTGGTCACCACATTCGCAAAAGTGTGTTGATACTTTGGAGAAGGTGCAGACGAGGTCTACCAGGATGTTGCCTGATATGGAGGGTACTAGCTATGAAGAGAGGTTAACGAGATTAGGTTTATTTTCATTAGAAAGACGAAGGTTGAAGAGGGACCAGATTGAGGTCTACAACCTTGTGAGAGGTATAGACAGCGTGGAGAGCAAGAAGCATTTTCCCAGACTATGGAACTCAATTCTAGGGGTCACAAGTTCAAAGTGAGAGGGGAAACGTTTAGGGGAGATAAGCATGGAAACTTCATTATCCAGAGGATGCCTGGAACCTGTTGCCAGTTGAGGTGTTAAAGGTGGGCACCATAGCGTCAGTTAAGATATACAATATCTCAACAGGTACATGAATGGGCAGGGAGCAGAGGGGCACAGACTGGTAGAAAAAAAAGCTACAGCTTTTGATAAAGAATCTGGATGGGTGCAATCTTGGAGTGCCAAAGGGTCTACTTGTGTGTTGAAATTTTCTTTGTTCTTCGTTCCAACATTGTCAAAGACCCATACCAACCTAGTAATGATCTCCTGCAACGCCTTACATCAGGCTAGAAGATGCAGAATCTTGAACACACGCAGCAGCAGTTTCACGCCAACTTCTCAGCAGTCATTACACTGATGAATAGACTGTCGAATCTCAAATAGCGCTGTTATTGTTAATATTGATCCAGCCTATTGCATGCCCTCGGTAGCTTAACCTACATTCCTCTCAGATATGTTTTTCAACCATTTCTCTGTACTTCCTTGCTTACCTTGATCTGCCTGTACATCTTGGGACAGGTGACAATAAATCCTCACTTCCTTCTTCTCAGCTCCCCGCGTTCCTCACACCCAGTTCCCCCCGATCCTCATACTAAACTGCTCCCGAGCCGCATGCCCAGTTCCAACTGATCACCACCCCCAGATCCTCCAGATCCCCACCTCCAGCTCTCTGTGACTTACCCGCAGCTCCCCGGATCCTCAGCCCCAGCTCCTCCCATTCTCCATCCTCAGCTCTCTGTGACAAGCCAGCTCCCGTGCCCGTTGTCTCTCACTGTTTCTCTCACTGTGTCTGACTCTCTGGGGTTTCCTTTTCTTTGTCACATTTCTGTTTCTTTCCCTGAATTTACTCTCTCCCCTTCTCCGTGTCCGCCAGACTGTGTGTTACCTTGTTTATTTCCGTTCTCTCTTTGACTGACTGTCCTTCAGTTTCTCTTACCTTATTGCCTCTCTCCTTCGCTTCGTGTCAGTCTCCATCTCCCTTTTTGTGATGGTGATGGCCTCTCCCTTTGTTTCAAGCAGGTGTTGGCTCATTCGTTCCATCTTGGCAATACAACAAACTCAACTGGGTTTTGGTATCATGGATATAATTTAGATTAATTGATTAAATTTGAATTGTTATCAAAACAGCCACCAGAACTCGGCGATTCTTTCAACAGGCAATATGCATGTCTACTGATTTTGGAACTGCCTGCCTCCCAGTGCTATGTATACTGGCAACAGAAAGCATGCTATTGGCGTGCACAATGGCCTGACATAATAACTGTTCTGTCTAGGATCATAAGATACTACAGAAGGTCATTGGGGATATTTAAGCGACTGCTGGATATGCACATGGATACCAGTGACTTCAGTGGTGCGGAGGTTGTTACTACTTTTCACATTAGGATTAAATCTCGGCAAAACATCGTGGGCCAAAGGGCCTGTTCTATGCTGTACTTTTCTATGTTCTATGTTCTAAGGTTGTGTGCACAGGCCAGACCATCACAGAAACCAACCTCCGATTCATGGACTCCATTTTTACTTCTCATTGTCACAGAAAGGCTGGCAACATCAAATATTCCTCCCACACGATAATGATCTCCTGCAACTTCTTCCATCAGGCAGTAGATACAGAGTCTTGAAAACATGCAGGTTTGAGAACGCATTCGTCCATTTTGTTATGGGACTGATAAATCTACCTCTCTTACGTTAAATAATACTAATCATACTAACCTCGATCTTGCTTTCCACACCTCCACTGCACTGTATGTCTCACACCGCAAAAGTACCCGATGATCTGTATTTTCTTGTTTACTATCTTTTGCCTGTAATACTCGCAAAATAAAAAAAATCACTGCACTCGTGGTCAAAATAAATCAAATCAAACACGTCGAGTGCAGTGGTTAAAGGTCTTCTCAAGTGCAACTCAGAAGGTGAAATAATTCTGGCTCGGCCAGCAATACCCATATCCCATTAATGAATACAACAAGATGGCCACAGTCAGAGAGGACATATATGGAGGACAACTCGCTTTAAATATGTCCTTAGATGTACACAACTTTCAATTGCTATCTAAAAATAGAGCATTTCTGTGAAACGTTTCATAAATGGAAATGATATAAAACGGAGAATCATTAGTTTATATTGGTAACATTTCATCTTGTTCCATAAAAGTGGAAAACCTCTTCCAATTTCTTTGTTAGTGAAAACAGGTACTGATTTAATTCTTTTGTGAAAGTGGATGGCTTAAAGAGAATTTTCGAAAAACGTGGGATACCTTTACATACGTGGGCATAATATTTAGGAGTATGGAAAAAGGCGAAAAATAAACGAGGTGAATCTCACATTTTATTTGCATCCCAGCTGATCATAATTCCATTTGTTTACACTTTTTTCTTCTATCTCTCTCTTACTCTGCCGATTCAACTCACTCCTGATCCCCTTCAAAACAGAGATCCCTGTCACCAGCATTAATCACACTACTTTCCAATTGTTGTGAGTTCTGAAATTTTTCCCAGCAGTTTCAGCACCGAACAGGTTCTTCGGCCCACGATGTGACGAGGATTATTCCTAATTTAAAATAAAATAACCTCACCTACGCACCCCTCAATTCACTGCAGATCTTGTGCATGTCCAGCAGTCACTTAAGTGTCCCTCATGACTCTGCTTATACCGCTGACAATGCATTCCATGTATTCACAACCAAGTGCAAAGAATCTACCTCTGACGTTTCCTCTATAGCTTCCTCCTAACACATTAAAATTATGACCCTTTGTGCAAGACGATCCTGCCCTGGGGATAATCTTTAGATATCGACTCTATCCATGCCTCTCATTACCTTGTATACCTCGAGCAGGTCAACTCTTTTCCTCCTTCTCTGCAGGGAGAAATGTCCGAGCTTTGACACACTCTCTTCGTAACATAAGCCTTCCTGAGGAATCTTCTTTGAACTCTCTCCAAAGCCTCCATATCTTTTCTGTAATAGGGCGACCAGAACTGGACACAATATTCCAAGTGTTGTCTCACCAGGCTTTTGTAGAGCTGCAGCTAAACCTTGCGGCTATTAAATTTGATCCCCCTGCCAATGAAAGCCAAAAAAAAAAATGCTTTCTTGACAACCCTATCCACTTGGGTAACAACTTTGAGGGATCAACGCACTTAAACACCAAGATCCCGCTTTTCCCCCCACACTGCCAAGAATCCTATATTTAATTGTATACTCAGCATTTAAGTATAACCTGCCAAAATGCATCACTTCGCACTTACCCAGTTTGAACTCCATCAACCATTCTGCATTCTGTCGATATCCCACTGCAGCTTGCACTAGCCGTCGATACTATCAATGGTACCTCCAACTTTTATGTCATTGGCAAATGTACTAACCCACCCCTCAACCTCTTCATCCAAGTCATTTATAAAAACTACAAAGAGCAGTGGCCCAAGAACAGAGCCCTGTGTCCCCACTCATCACGGCCCTCTTGGCAGAAAGTTTCCATTTACTGCCAAATTCTGCCTTCTGTCAGGCAACCAGTTCTGAATCCAGACAGAAAAATCTCTCTCTAACCCATACCTCCTGAGTTTATGAATGAGCCCACCATGAGGTGGGCTTCTCAAATGCCTTGCTGAAGTCCATATACGCCAGATGAAATGCTCGACCTTCATCAACCTGTCCTGTCATCTCCTCAAAGAATTCAATAAGATTTGTGAGGCATGACCTGCCCTTCACAAAACCAGGTTGACTGCCTTTAATCACGTTATGCCTTCCCAAATAGTCATAAATCTTATTCCTCAGAAGTCTTTCTAAAACCTTGCTGACCACAGACATAAGTCTGACTGGTCTGTAATTGCCAGGGATTTCCCGATTACCATTCTTGACAAGAGGAACAACATTCACCTGCCTCTGGTACGACGCCCGTGGAGAGTGAGGTTGCAAAAGTCTTCGCCAGTGGCTCAGTTTCCTCCTTTCTCACTTCCCGGTGCAAACTAGGATAGTTCTGATCTAGTGCTGGGGACTTATCAATTTTAATGTTTGCCAAAATTTCGAGCACATCAACTTCATCTGTTCGATTTTCCAGGTCATCAAAGTTCTAATTCACAACAAGATCCCTTTCCTGAGTGAAAACCAAAGTAAAAAACTCATTTAGGGCTTTCCCTATCTGCTCCGATTCCACGCACAAGTTCTCTGCTCTATCACTGACCGAACCTACCTTCTCCCTGATCATTCTCCTATTCCTCACTTATAAGGAAAATATCTTTGGGTTCGCCCTAATTCTTCCTGACAAGCCTTTTTCATGCCCCTCTAGTGGCACTCTTCAGTCCATTTCTGAGGTCCTTTCTCACAAGCCTGCAATCATCTCACTCTGTTCTCGACGCTTGATTCCTCCACTTTACGTAAGCTGCCTTCTCCCATTTGACAAAAACCTCCTCTGTTCTCGTCATCCAAGGCTGCTTAATCTTACCCCTTTCTTGCCTGTCTCAGAGGGACAAATTTATCCATCACTCGCAATAACTGCTCCTTAAACAGTCTCCATATTTCTCTTGTGCTCTTTCTGTGGAACAATTGCTCCAATCTGTACTTCCCAACTCATGTCTGATAGCGTTATAATTTCCTTTTCCTCAATTAGGTATCGTTCCATGGCTACTATTCCTTTGTGTCTCCCTGGTTATGGTAAATGTGATGCAGATATCACCAAGGTGATCTCCCACCGAGCGATCTGACACCTGCTCTGGCTCATTGCCGACCACCAAATCCAAAACGGACTCTCCCGCCGTCGGCTTGTCTGCATACTGAAAAAAGAGACCCTCCTGAACACACCTGACAAACATGGCTCCATTTGAACCATCTGCACGTAGGAGGTTCCAGTTAATGTTGGCAAAGTTGAAGTCACCCATAAGGACAACCCTGCTACATCTGCATTTTTCCAAAATCTGCTGGCCTATACCTCCTTCAATCCCCCTACTGCTATTAGAGGATTGGTAGAAAACTCCCAATGAGGTGGCTGCTCCTTTGCTGTTCCCAACTTTCACCCTTATTGACTCAGCAGCCAGACCTTCCTCAACAACCTTTATTTCTGTAGCTGTGATTCACTCTTTAATTAGCAATGCTGCTCCCCCTCCTCTTTTTCAACCCTCCCTGTTCTTTTTAAACGTTCTGAACCCTGGAACATCCAGAAACCAATCCTGCCCATGGAACGTCCAGCAACAAAGTCTCCATCATGACCACGACATCATAATCCCACGTACTGACCCATGCTCAGTCTGACACTGCTTGCTTTAAAAGAGACACAATTTAACCAATCACTTTTTTAACACGTTAAAAACCTCCCTGATAGATACATCCTGTCACTGCACCATTTACAACTATCCCCTCCCAGATGTGTAGCTCTGGTTTCCAACCCCTGCCAAATAAGTTTTAATCCTTCTGAACCACACGAAGAAGTCTCCCACCCAGGGCATTTGTGCCCCTCCATTTCAGATGCAACCCGTCCTTCTTGTACAGGTCGCACATCCTAATGGTTTAAGTATCGGAAGCCCTTCCTCCTTCATCAGCCTTGGCGCCACATGTTAAAATGACTGTTCATCACCTCACTATCTCACTCACTGACAGCAAAACTGACAACACCACTCTACTGTTCCTGCTCTTCAGCTTCCAATCTAGCTCTCTGCAGTCACTTTTCAGATCCTCAGCCACTTTACTGGCGATATCACTGGTGCCAATATGTACCACGACTTCTGTCTTGTTACCCTCCCACCCCTCCCCCCGCCCCCCCCCCCACCCCACTTCAGAATCCTGCAAACCCAATCTGCGACATCCTGGACTCTGGCACCTTGGAGGCAACATACCTTCCAGGAGTCGCGTTCTTGACACAAAACATCCTGTTAATCTGTCTAACTATCGAGTCCCCTAGCACAACCACTTCTTTCTTCTCCCCCCTTCCCTTCTGAGCCACAGTGCCAGGCTCACAGCCAGAGACCAGACAACTATGGCTTTCTCCTGGTAGGTCGTCTCCACCAGCAGTATCCAAAAGGGTGTACTTATTGCTGAGGGGAACGGCCTTAAGGGATCCTGCTCTGTTTGTCGATTCCCTTTCCTCTCCGTGACTATAACTCATGCATTTATCACATGCCGGAGGATTGACCACCTGCCTGTACATCTCTCAATTTCCCCTTCAGCCTCCCGGATATTCCGCAGTTCTTCCAGCTCCCAGACGTAAAACCTTCCCGGCAGTTTTTGCTTCTCTCCGCCCTCTCTCCTCGCCGCTCTGTTCAAAATGGCGGCCGATACCCGAGTTAAGTCCCTTTCAAAATGGGAAACATTTACCTACCTGGCAGGCGTCACATCTCCGTGCTCTCTCCTCGCTGCTCTGTTCAAAATGCATACGTTTGCATAATTCCTTTAAAACTTTCTGATCTCCAGCATCTTTTTAAAAAAATTTAACCAAAGCTTTGTTATTTTATAGAAAGGTCGTATCGCTGCCCAGGGAAGCATTTGTTGACCATCACAAATTGTCCTCCCTCTGAGGACATTCCACAAGGCAGTATAAAGTCAAGCATGTTGTTATGGGTCTGAAGTCACACTTAACTCAGAACAGGTAATAACGTTAGATTTCTTGACCGAAGGACATCAGTGAAATAGGTAGGTCTTCAGGCAAAATGATGGTTTCACAGTGTGTTGTCATGAAATTTACTTTTATTCCAATCATTTTTTTTAATTTAAGTTCTACCCTGAGCTGTGGTAGGACTTGAAACAATGTCTTTCGTTTAATAAGCTTTGCTTCTGAATTAGCCATCCAATGACATCATACTCTGATACAGTGTTCTAACCATGAAGTAAGGTTGGAGACAAGAACATTTTTTAATTGAAACATTTGTAACAGACAAAGTGGTCAGAAGAAAGCTTGAACCAATACGCCCGAATTTTAACAAGGTGTAGACAACAGTTTGTTCAGTGACAGTGTTGACACAGAGATGGAGATTGGGGATACTATAATCTGGTAGCGGGCAGATTTGGTGACGAGATAATACGATGCATAAATCAATTCAGGCTCAAAAGGTGCCTTGAAGTTGTGAATAGTTTTGATCTCAGATGTTTGTGAGGGAGTGGTCTGCAATTTACGGACAATGAATGGCAAATAGAATTTAAAGTGAAGACAATAGTTTCTTTCTTTTACAAACATAGATAACAGAAATTGCAATTAAGTTCACCATGATTTATGAACAGACATAGAGAAAGTTTGCAGGAACGCAACCAATAACGATGATAGGACAGTAACCCCCGCCCCTCCCCCCCCCCAATAATGATCAGAATAGATAATATCTGATATGGTAGAAATTCTCAATACCAGGAAATCATGGTACAGCCCACGCCTAACCTCCTGCCCTTTATCGTAACATTCCAGACGATTATTCTCAGATTCTGATCTCTCCTCTTCCTGTCTATGCAGTTGCTGATCTCTTTTACTGTTGGAGCCGATGATTGTGCTGCTACAGTGAGAAAGCGCACTGAGTAAAGCATCTTAATAATACGAGAGGGAAACCCTCCCATGACACAATTACAATCCACGTTGGCTAACTTAAATCACAGTACGCAATATAATTGGACTGGAATGGATGCTGATATTGCTGGCTATTGGTCTCATCTCTCATCACCAATTGCTCTAGTGAAGTTAGTTGTGAGGGAGAATAGTGGATGTATTCTTTTCACAGCCAGATGATTCTGCTGTGTTGTACGTTTGCAATGCTGTAACCATCTTTCCCCAACCCCATACTGCCAAAAACCTAAAATCGTCAGGATGTTGTTAGTGTGCTGATATCTCTTCCATGGGGACAACCACCAAATAACTGAGTGTCATTGACACCGTTGCCCTCAACATGGACAGGAAGTGCGGATTTGTCTGAATGTCCTCCTCACTGATATAATAAGGCAACTTTGGATCTTGTTGTAGAGTATGCTTCAGTAATTTATTTACATGAATTTAGAGACATTTTAATGAAGGATTAATTGCGAAAAACAGTAATTTTCACACTTATTGGCTTCAATCCAAAGCCAAACGTTGTAAGAACGATGAACTTTTATAAAGACCTATGAATTAATGAGTCAGAGACTGAATGCATATGCCATGGCTAGAATATAGAATGGAATGGGACCGTGACTGTGGAGACTGCATGAAGAGTATAATGATATTCCCTAGTCACCATCACTCTTTCTGACAGACGGATTTAAATATAATACACAAGGAAACAGACAACATTTGTGAGATGGAATGTCGAAAGATAATGTGAACTGAACAGGATAATTCACAACACAATAAAGTGAAACATGATTTATATACACATCATTTAATCATTGGGTTTAGAGATTGCGGAATGGTCTTTGGAATCTTAAAGAAATCTGGAAGATTTCTCTTCACAGATACTTCCTGACCTGCTGAGCTTTCCCTGCGATATCTGTTTTTGTCTGAGACTGAATAATGTTGTTCATATCTGGACAGGATGCTCATTATTAAAGACAGACGTTGATAACAAAATGTGCAGGGCTATGGGAACAATACAGCAGAATAACATTAGAGAGATTACTCATTCCAAGCTGAAAGTAATGATGGGTTGAGTTTCCACCAGCATTGCTGTAATAATTCTGTGACATGTATTGAAAGCTTTTGGAAGATTTGGGAGACAAGCTTGCTCAATGAAGGAAACAGAGTTTTTGTCACCAATAATCTATCCATATTAATTCATCAAGTTCTGCTGTCTCTAAAATGTCTTTCTAAACAAAATGGATTTCCTGAGATTGGCGGGATATTCAGGTTTTTTTTTCCTTTTGAAACCTAAAGAAACATGCTTCCATTGTGACACAAATGTCACAGACAATTCACCTATAATAAGAACAATAAATGACTGCATTGTCCAAATGTAACCAAGCTCACATGTAGACCTGTCAAGAAAAATAAAATA
The DNA here is from genome assembly GCF_004010195.1 of Chiloscyllium plagiosum. Classification (NCBI taxonomy): domain Eukaryota; kingdom Metazoa; phylum Chordata; class Chondrichthyes; order Orectolobiformes; family Hemiscylliidae; genus Chiloscyllium; species Chiloscyllium plagiosum. The sequence continues at coordinate 58,246,300 of NC_057727.1, read as the reverse complement.
TAGAGATAATGGAAACATGGTATATAAACAGAAACATGGTACATAAACAGAAAATGATGGAGAAACGGAAGAGATGAGAAAGTACCTGTAGGGAGAAAAACAGTTAAAATATTAAATATGATGCGACACAGTAACGAAAAAGTCATATTGAAATCAAAGGTTAATTCTGTTAGTCTCTACTCAGATGCTATCAGATCTGTTGAGCTTCTCTTCAGCTCTTTCGATTATTTGTTTCTTTCTGTACTGTGGCAAATTGTCTGATATGAACGGGAACAGCAAAGCCACCATTTCATTTGAATCTCAAGCTTTCGATTATGGACACTAAATGAAAAATTGCAAAGCTCCTATGTTGGACAGGTCTCTAAATATCGATGGTATATTGCATTGTGATAACTTGCCAGGAAAATGTTGAAATGAAAACAGATGTCACTGGAAAAGCTCAGCACGTCTGGCGGTATCTTTGCAGAGAGGTCAAAGGTAAAGTTTCGGGTCTGGTGACCCTTCCTCAGGACTGATGGTAGCGAGGAAAATGTTGGGAAATATGCAGAAGAGGGTCAACAACTGTTCAGAGCTAACAGTAGTGGATGAGTAATGGCAGGTTATGTGAGAACCAGGCCTGGTGTGTGCAGTAAGGGGTTCGGATATTGGGGAGCTCAGGTCGTAAAATTCTTAAACATGATATCACGTTTAAGAATCTGCAGGATGCCCAAGCAGAAAATGCGGTGTTGTTCTTCCATCTTGCGTTGAGATTTGCTGGAGCACTGCAGCAAACCTGAGACAGAGATGTTGGCCAGGGAGCAGTGTGGTATGTTGAAGTGGCAGGCAACTGGAAGCTCAGTGTCTTTTGTGGTCGTAAAACATGGATGTCCTGCGAAGTGGTCACCCAGTCGAAACTCCGTTTTCCCGATGCAGAGATCACATTGTGAGCAACGAATGCAGGAGATTGGCGATTGTGGGATGTGCTGGTAAAGTGCTGCTTCTCCTGGAAGCGATGTCACATCTTCAGCAGGGGAAAGAGAAGTCGACCTAACTGGGAGGGGTGGGGAAGCGATGTGTTGGGTGTGTAAAGAAGAGCGCACCAGGTGTGTCCTGGATAGAATTATCCCTCCAGAAGGCAGAAAAGGGATGCGAGAGGAATGTGTCTTTTGTTGGCATCTCGCTGGAGACGTTTTATTTGTCAGCAGATGATCCTGTGCATGTGAATGCCGCTGGGATGGTCGGTAAAACAAGTGGATATCTGTTGCTGGATAGAAGGAGGAGGGAGAGACTAGAAGTGAAGGAGCTGGTTCAGACTGGATTCAGGACTCTGTCAACAACGGTGATTGGGATTCCTTGGTTGAGGAACAAGGTGGATATTTTGAAGGCTTCCTTGATGAATTTGGCATCAACAGAAGAAATGCGGTGGAGATGGATGAACTAGAACAATGGAATGGAGTCTTTACAGGAAACGGTGTGAGAATGTATACTGCAGGTAGCTGTGGGAGTCGGTGGGTTTATAAATAGAAATAGAAGCAGAGATGTCATGGAAGAATAGGGAGGATTCAGAGACAAACCATGTTAAAGTGAGTGAGGGGTGCAATTTGGAAGCGAAATCAATGAACTTTTCCAGTTCTGGACAAGAGAGAGATGCAGCAACGATGATATCCTCTATGTATTAGAGAAAGTGATGTGGATGGGAACTGGAATAGATTTGGAATAACGAATGTTCTACGTACCCCATGATGAGACAGATATAACTGGTGCCTATGTGCGTCCCCATGCCCTCCCGCCCCGACCCGAACAAAATCAGAGAAGTTAAAAAAAGAGTTGCTGAGGGTGAGGATGGTGGGGGGTGTTCGTGGCTGGGTGCGGTTCAGGTCTTTGTTCCAGGAAAAACCAGAGAGCCCTAAGACCATCCTGGTGGGGTACGGAGGTGTAAAGGAATTGGACATCCATGGGAACGAGAAGGCGGCTAGAGCCTGCAAAGTGGAAATTCTAAAATTGTGTAAAGTGTCAGAGCAATCACGGATGTCAGTGGGCAGGGACTGGACGATGGGAGAAAAGATTGAATAAGGTAGCAAGAGATGAGCTGTGTGTGGCAGGAGCAGGCTGAAGTAATGTGTCTGCCCAGCCCATCCTGTTTGCGGATTTTCTGGAGGAGATAGAAGTGAGCTATACTATCAGAAGACCATGAGCTTGGGATATTGCGTTTAGGTGGTGTGGGGGAAAATCACGAGATGAAATGATGTCAGTTGTCGAAGTTGTTACAATGACTTGATGTGCCCTTTTGGATTCACGGTCCGTGGTAGATAGGAGGAGCTATCTTAGAGCTGGTGCTCAGACTCGGCAATGTAGAGGTCAGCACACCAAGCTACAGTAGCTCTACGCTTATCGGCATATGCTTCATAACACAGTCAGGGTTGGATGTAAGCACACGGAGTGCAGTCTATTCAGATGGTGATCGGATGGATTGGGTGAGTAAGATGCAAAGAAATTGAGGAACGAATGCCACGTCGAGAGTTCTCAATGAATAGATCAAGTTCAGATAAAAGGGCAGAGGGAGTTGCCGAGATGGATGGAGAGTGTTGGAACTGGGTAAAGGGGTCTATGGGACTGAGATAGGACATTTGCCCAAAGAAATGAACACGAAGGCGAAGACAGTTCAAGAAAACGTTAATGCCATGCCATGTCCAAAATTCATTAAGGTGGTGGCGCAGAGGGATAAAGCTGACACATTTGCTGATAAAGAACATTCAGCATCAGAGAGTGGAAGTTCCGGATTGATGTTGAATATACGACAGGAGAAGGGGTTATGAGATGGGACAGAGTCAGAGGGCAGAGGACAGTTCCAGAGGGTCATGGGAATCTCTCAGTTGTTGCATCTTGTGGGATTAGTAAATCTATTTAGCACGGCAAATGAGCAAGACAATGCAACAGAATTGTGGAGTGGTGCAGTCTTGAGCCATTGGGCTGCAATGCTATTGAACAGAGAAAATGTTGAACTCAGTGGCATATATATCGCATGATCAGACCTCAGAACTTAATTCTGACTGAAAACAGTCCAGATCGTAATCTTATTGTAACGTTCTATTTTCACCAGTAAGACCTTGCTTAACTGAGACTGTTGACCAAACTGTGAAAACATAATATATCTTGATACTTTTAACAGGGCAAATTCATACATGGATTTGGAAGGTACTAACAAGGTAATTTGCCATCCGCAATATCTCTGGAGAAGGTGTCTGGGAGCTGCCTTCTTGAACCGACTCTGTTTAAGTGGTGCAGATACATATAAAGTTGCAAGGGGATTCCAAGACTTTTGGCAAATTAAAGTGAGCGAATACCATATTTGTCCCTTGTGAGAATGGCATATTACTTGGAAGACAACATGCTGGGATTTATTTTCCCATTGTTCAGTGAGGAAATTAACAAAACAGGATTTCCACCGATTCACATTGATCACAGTATTTTCAGGATCGCTGATGCCACGTGATTTAAATACGAGTTTGATGGCAAGGGAAGTTACTCTGGTCTCACTTCAAATGATACTGGGAAATCAGTTAAAAAATTAAGAGCAACAGAATAGAACACGCCATGTTGAAGCAATGTGCTCATTGTCCTCACAATGTTTCAAGGAAAACTAATGCATGGACATCTGATTCTGAGGAGAGGTGTGATGAGGCTGTTTGGTTAAGCACTATGACAGAGAGATAGAAAGCATGTTCCACTCTGTGCCTATAGGATAAAGCACCGGACCATGACAGACACACACTATTGTCTATTCCTATTCGACATTGATCATCTCAGTCTCATTATTTACTGATGACCAATAGCAACACAGAAACCAGCAGATTCCATCACCTCAGTTCGAAAGCAAAAAGGGAAAGTAATGGCCAGGAGAAGTGGGAGTAACTGGGGAATTGGTCTAACATGGAGTGGGAGTGGAATAAGGGTCTGAAGGCAGATCGTCAGTGGAAGAGTATGTAGCAGCAGAAGGGGGAGTGCAACAGAAGTAAGATTGTACGGAAAGAGTAGGAAGGAGGAGGAAGAATGGCAGATGAAATTTTCGTGACAGGGAAAAGCTTATCCTTGGAGAAGTGAGATTGGGTGAGAAGCTATCAGTGTTCACAAAAATCGGGATCTGGTTTCCATTAAAATTTTAGAAAAGATTTCTTGTACATGTTTACTATCACTTGATTCGTGTTCAGATTATACATTCACACTGTATTTCTGTTTCTCCATCAAGTGCAGACATTTTTTTCTCCCCTACTGCGGTGTCTCAACATTTTAAAACTTTTATTTTACAGTATTTACAACAGTGGGCATTTGTTCTAACAATTTGCTTCCAATTCTACGGAGACATGCGAATATGATTTGATCTCCTGCAGTGTGTCCATAATTTACAATTTAATGGAATCGATATGCTCATCACATTCGCTCTTTCAAACAAACAATGAATGAACCTGTGTCCATCCTGCGGATGAAAAATCCCTTCAGCTATGACCACACCAGGAATGATACCAACACAAGTGCGATGTAAAATGCACATGTTGCAGTGCAACATGTGAAACATTAGATAATCTTAAATTATTTCCAAGCTTTATAAATAAAACAAGCAGAGGGGCAGAATGTAAAAGGTGAATTTAGCTGCGTGGTGGAAATACTAAATTTGTCAACTTCATTAAGGATTTTAACTTCAGCACTAGGTAAATTCGCCAAAGCGTGAAGAACAAGATGCTCTGTGCATGATATTCTGTGAAAAGCATCTGGAGAACAGGAAAGCATCATGGTCTGTGCATAATATTCATAAATAATGAGGGTGAGGATGTGGGAGATGGAGGGCAGTGGAACGATAAATAATGTTGTGTATGGCACGAGAATTAGCTGGGTGTCTGACAATGCGGTGGAAAAATTTAGTTTGGAGGTATTTATAAACAAAATATTTGGATGGACAGATATTTGGATAGCCAGATATTTGGATAGTCCGATGAAATTTAACACTGCTAAATGTGAGATAATGCACATCTGAAGTAACAGGTCAAGTGAGTACTCAAAATATGAAGTGGGCGGCCAAATTTGCTTAGTGTTTCTCTACAGCAGGCAACGTTGAGGTGGGAACCTCACACAGGTGTACCAGAGCATGAGAGGAAGGGACAGGATGAACAGACAGCAGGTGTTCCCCTCAGTGAAAACGTCAAAATCAAAGGCTCGCAGGTTTAAAATGAAAGGCAAAGGATTGAGAGAAGATTTATGGAATCTGTTTGGAACAGAGTGAGTGCTGTGTGTCTGGAATGCACCTGCCTAGGAGGGTAATTGAGGCAGGTAACCTCATAAATGCTTAAAACACAATGAATATGTACTTTATGGTGCAGACGTGATATGCCTTGTTTGCATTGCATGATTCCATGTGGTGACAATCAAGAACATTCTGATGTATTCCAAAGCAATAGCCAAACGCACAATTTGGGGTGTTCCTTGACTGTACTCACTAAGTGGCCATATTACAAACCAGCATCATCTCATGGAGTATCAGCACTTACACAACATTGGGTAGTCCGGCCATCTCTGAGAACATGCAGGATGATTCACATGCTCACTGCAAGTATTGTCCAACAGCAATACTAAAATTATTCCAGGCGTTTGCCATCATTATTCTAATGTTAGCAATAGCAGGGATACAGCTTTTCCTTCATTATAGTACAAACGTCTAGCTATTAAATTCCAATAGATGTCGACCAGGAAATTACACGCTGGTGACTTTATGTCCGTGGTACGGAGATAAGATGAGATTCCCTGCAGTTTGGAAACAGGCCCATCAGTCCAACAAGTCCACACTCACCGTCCGGCGACTAACCTGCACAAACGCATCCCTCTATCCTATATTAACACCTAACTGACGTTCCCATCACTTTGGGAAATTTAGTATGACCAATTAACCTGAGGTAGACATCTTTAGAATGTGGGAAGAAAGCAGAACACCCGAGAAAAAACGCATGGAGACACTGGTAAAATATGCTAACTCCACACAGATCGTCACCCAAGGCAGGATTCAAACCTGAGTCCCTGATGCTATGAGGCAGCGGTGCTAACCACTGAGCCACCATGCCACTGGCATGGCTTTTGCCCTCAGCATGGTCAGTAGACTGGCCGTGCCTGAGGTCATATACATTTCGGCCTTCTGCTCAGTTTGGTTGCTGCTTTGGTTCACACTCTCCTGCTTTATTTGTTCAAATCCACTTGACTTCGATGAGCAAACCACACTCTACGGATGTTGGTGCACCTCCAGCTAAGATGCAACCTTTCCCTTTTGTAGTGATCCCACCTATCCTGAAAAAGATCCCAATGATCTAAAAATCTGAAATCCTCACCCCTAAACTGGCTTCTTAACAACATGTTACGAAATACTCGCTCCCTAATCCTTGTCTCTTTTCCACATACCACGGGGCGTAATCCAGGTTTTTTTAAAAATGGTTTTCTCTCTATCTGTTTTTCTGTCTCTCTCTCTCACACACAAACACATACAGAGCGAGAGAGAGAAAAAAAGACAGATGGACGGAGACCGGCAGCACATTTCTGTGCAGAAGAATGCCATGAACCTTAAAAATACTCAGAATGATAACTGGAATGAGGGATTTAATTAAAGGAAAGATGAGAAAAAATGGGATTATTCTGGATGTAAGTTTGCATGCTGAGCTGGAAGTTTCGTTTTCAGACGTTTCGCAACCATACTAGGTCATAACCTCAGACTGCCTCTGGTAAAATTCTCGTCATATGCCCTGCTTTTGATTGACGCGTTGCAATTTCCTTGAGTTGGTGATTTCATTTACTGTGTCCGTGATGTCATTCCCTGTTCGTTTTCTCAAAGGGTATCAGAAGATGTCCAAATCGATGTGCTTGTGGATAGAGTTCCGTTTCTTATATGTGTCTTATACCTGTTCTAGAATGGATGTGTTGTCTGAGTTAAAGTGGTGTAAACCCTCCTCTGCATGTGAGTATACTCCTGATATTGAGTCTTGTCTTTTTGTGGATAGCTGATGTTCTTGCATCCTGGTGGATAGTCTTCTGCCTGTTTGTCCTATATAGTGCTCGTTGCTCTTCTTCCAAGGCATTGGGCTTATTCTTCCTGGAGCAGAACGGACAAAGATGTGAACTTATTGCGGTGCTCAAAATTATGAAAAACAGTTGCAGAGTAAAAGGAAAATACTCTGATTCCGATGGTTGGCATTACAGCATCCAGGAGTTATAATTTCAAGATTGTCACCAAAAGAGCTATGAATGCGATAAGGAAAAATGTATTTATTAAGAGAGTTGTTAGAATTTGGAACGGAGTGCCGATGAAAGTTATGGGAACTGGATATATATTTCGAAGTTATGAATTTAAAGGACTGCTGGGATAGAGCTGGCAAATGGAAGGAGCTTCGGAGACATTTCGGGAGCTGATGCCTATACAGTAGTCAATTAAATCTTCCTGTAATTTGAAGTCATGTACAGCTGCGTATAAAAATCAATATCTGAGTATTTCCCATTGTACATGGAGGCAAATATCTGGGTACTTAGTGCAGGATAACCATTTCAAATGCAAGTATTGCAAGGTCAGCTTCGTTATGATTTCTTATTGCTACGCAGATCATGAATATTTTAAATTTAACGCAATTACTAAAAAGATACATTTGCTTTGGTACAAAACTCTATGAAAGGTCTGACTTTTCACTCACACGATAATATGTTCATCGTTTTTATCACTAACCACATTTCACGTTAATTATTATTCATTTTAAAAACTGAAAGTCTTCAAATTATTGTTCACTAAAATGTAACAGCACAATTCATTTATTTAAGGTGGTATTCACAGTGAATGTTGAATTATTGCCATTTCTAAATTGTTGGCAAGTAGCTGAAGCATTTATATTTAAGTGCAAAATTAAACTGATTGATGATATTTTAATGTATAAAAAAAGTTAATTCTATTTGAGTGTTCAATCGTTTGCTCACACTGAAAGTTTAATCATGCAAATTCCAATCACTTTCCAAATGTTATTTTGACAAACAATATACAGTAATACTGATCTTTGCAGCTGCCTGAGATATTGAATGGCACACTGGCCTGCACCTTAATATGTGTGGAGAGCTTCCCACCTGGGTCAAGGCAGTCATTCAAACACTTCTTCACAAAAAATAACTTGGAATTCACTTTGGGCAGAGGAAAAATTAGCCAACAGGCTATCAGTGGTCTCAGTGTAGGTACAAATGCTGTCGAATCAGATACCAAAGGTTGACCAGCAACCAGGTCTTCCAAATTCATCTTTGGATCCAGGGAACAGGTGTATGGATATGGAGTGTCAGAATCACATCGCCGAAATTGCTTATTTTGATGACATACACCCTTCTCGCCAGACTCCATACATGGACCAGACGCTGGGTGAAGATGTTAACTACTTGCCAGTCTTCTGCAGTACTTTGTGTCTCACAAAATCACTCTAAAATTATATCCAATAGATGTCATCTTCACATTCACCAGTATCAAAATAAAACTGCACATCTCTGTGGATGACCAAAAACAGTACTTGTGTCACCCAACAGAATGTATCTGAAGTAAACAGCAGTAAATCGCAACTCAAGAATCACGTTCATAACTGAACTTGGCGGATTCTGTCTGGTGTAGATCATCACATGCATATTGCACTGGCACTCAAGTTGAATGTAACAATGCACAGCATAACTGTAAGTCTTGGCCCAAGGTGACTCCAAAGCTCCCTCATCTCACACACATCACTCACTCACACATTAATCAATTGATGGGAATTCACAAGCTGTATAAAGCATAGAAAGTAGAAACGAACAGTATAGGCCTTTCATGTCCTAAGATCAGACTAACCCACATGATATTCATTCCACTTTCGTTCATTTTCCAGTCCAATAGTCTCTTAAATATCACTAATGTAGTTGGCTCTACTACTGCCTACCTCGACATCTCCCCTAAAACTTTCTCCAGTCACCCGAAAATTATGCACTTTCATGATAGCCATCTCAGCCATGGGAAGAAGTGTCTGGCTATCCAATCTATCTATGCCTCTGAACATTTTGTGCACCTCTCTCAAGCCATCTCCCTTTTGTTTTCGCTTCAATGCGAAAGACCCGAGCTCCCTCATTTTTTCTTTGCAAAACATGGTCTCCAATACAGACAGAATCTTGTTAAATTTCGTCTTCAAAGCTTCCACGTCTTTCCTACAATGAAGCGACCAGAAATGAACATAATAGTCCAAGTGTGTTCTCACCAGGACTCCACAGTACTATGGCATAACCTCTTGGCTCTGAAACTCAATCCCTGACTAATGAAAGGCAACACACGATACACCTTCTTCCCAATCTTATTAATGTGGTTGCCAACTTTGAGGAAGCTATGATATGGATCACAAGGTCAATCTGTTCCTACAAAATGCAAGAATCCTACAGTTAACCCTGTATTCTGCATTCAAATTTTATCTTCCAAATTAATCTCTTCACACTTTTTCAGGTTGAACACCAGCTCCCACTTTTGAGCACAGTTCTGCATCTTGTCAAGTTCCGTTGCAACATAAAACAACCCTCCACTCTATCCACAACTCCAGCAACCTTTGTGTGTTCGGCAAGCTTACTAACCCACATTTCCATTTTCTCGTTGTAGTCAATTATAAAAGCCACAAAAGACAGATATTCAAGAACTGATCCCTGCTGAACACCACTGGTCACCAAACTCTAGGCTGAATACCTTCCATCTGCTTCCACCCTCTGTCTTCCATGAGACAATCAATTCTGTATCCATACAGCCTCATTTCCCTGTATTCCATCCTCGTTAATTTCTGAATGAGCCTGTCATTGGGAAACGCAACAAACGCCTTGCTAAAGTCCATATATACCACATCCACTGCTCTACTTAGAACGATGTGCTTAGTCACATCCTCAAAAAGTTCAATAAGGTTTGTGAGGCATAACTTGCCCCTCACAATGTCATTCTGAAAATCTCTAATCAAACTATAGTTTTCCAACCAATCGTACAACTCTGACTGAGCAGCTTTTCAATACTATGCCCAACACTGACGTAAGGCTGATTGGTCTGTATTTTCCCTTTCTTAAACAACGGATTGACTTTTGACACCCTCCAATCATCTGGCAGTATGCTAGTCGAAACTGAAGGTGCAGTGATCTCTTCCTTCACTACCTGTAATTATTTTGGTTGCAGCCTGTCTGGTCCAGGGAAATTATCTATCCTTATATTTGTATGTCATTCAGTCTGTATTTCACCTCAACGTGCCTGATCCAAGTCCAACTAACTGATTGACTGCTTTCTATTTCATGGCTACATACAGTGCTGTCTTCTTGAGCAAGTACAGTTCGCCAAAATTCTGAGAATCATGACTCCCCTGCTCCTCGAATGCTATCTGACCCGCTGTGATTTTCAAGCGCCACACCTTTCCAATCTGACTCTCCAGTATCTGCAGTTCTCACTTTCTCCATTATGGAAATTTGTCCTCTCTCCATACTGAGCGCGGAAATAGTCACCAGAAACTCATGGTTTGTGGAGGTGACAGCTCAATTCTTTAAAATAAGAATTTAAATTCAACAAATATTCATTCCGTCCCAGAGTGACAGTTGTGGTTCACGGTTTGTGCAGCCTGGTAAGAAACACTGAATGACTGAAGACCTCCAAGGTACACAGTATTCCGGGTTTTATATTCCATGCTGGATGTGCTTTAGGTTCATGCTGGGAGTATTATTGGACAGACAGATGTGACAAGAAAATAAATTGGCAAGTGGAAGCATTGTTTTGCCATTACAGAGATTTCGCTGATGGAGATTGAGACCTGGAAACTCAATATTCTGTAATATGCTGTTGCACAGGAACAAAAGGAAGTAAGGGAGGGGGTGTAAAAATGGAGGTGGTTCTGCATCATTAATTATGGGTTAAGTTCCTGAAGTAAGGTGGGGCGAAACTTTGGAAGGTTCTTTAAATGAGGCTTCATGGATAGAACTTTGAATCAAATCGATGACATACACACTGCTGGGAATATATTAGAGACCCCCAGAAAAAGGATTTACAGGAGCAGATATATAACAAATTCACTGAGGTTTGTCAGTGTATAATAGAGTAATAATATTCAGGCATATCATTTCTTATCATTTATTGGGTCAGTGATAAATGTTTAAGAGGGAAAAATGGTTTGCAATTTATTCCAGAGAGGTTTTGATATTAGCATATGGAAAATACAACAAATTCCCGTAGAATGCTGGGGACTCATTGTGGGGAACAAAGAAATTCAGATATTCTCGGCAGGATTGAGAGAGCATTATAGGACCACTGACCGTAGAATCATACATTTAAAGTTTGTAAGGAAGAGACTAGACAAAAGGTCTGAAAAATAAAACGTTTTTTGATTGAGAAGGCAAATTTTATCAAAGATAAGACAGGATCCAGCCACAATAAATTTACTTTCGGTTGAAGCGATGACAGTACAGGTGGGGAAGGTTGGGGGTTGCGCGGAGCTGGGGTTGTGGAGCGATCAGATGATGAAAATGTAATTGTTGAGAGCATCGGTTCAACATGTCATGCAGAAAATGAAATTTAGGAAAACAATCCAAAGAACCTTGGATGTCTCCAAATATCCAGAACGGAAGAAACATAAGGAAACAGAAGCTTTAAGCAGGCATAAAGTAAGCACATCAATGGAGGTACTAGATGAGTATAGAAAGTGTATGACTAAATATTAGCAGGTACGTTTAGCAAGGATCCAAAGATATTTTAACTGTTTATGAAGAGAAAGAGGATAACAATGGATAAAATGGGGAGCGACCAAGGAGGCAGCCTGAGCACGGAGAACAGAATATGTTAAAAAGTGATGTCAATTTGTTTTTCACTTTGTGGAAGCAGTTCTTGCATTCAGGGAGAGTGACAGTGTGGTCCTTGAGCAGATTGATCCAGAAGATGAGGTAGAATTGGCATTTTTTGTGGGTTAAAGAATGCACAATTCTCCAGATCTGGGTGAGCTGTATTTTAGGCTGGTGAGGTGGGTGAGGGAGGAAATTAGAGGCGCTTACGTTATTTTTACTTTTGTTTTGCCTCTGGCCACAGATGTGGTGTGATAGGACAGGACATCATCGGACGTAGGTTCAAATTTCGAACAAAGGTTTAGAAATAAGCCATTGGATTGAAGACCACGAAGTCTACATCAGTGGCAAGGCAAGATTGTAGAAAATTCTGAATGTTGTTGAGGCTGGATAATTAAGTATATTGTAGTCTGAGAGAGAGGCATATTTTTAAATGAGGGTTACGGGGAAAACGCAGGAAGTGGAATGGAGGATTATCAGAATATATATAATCTAATTGAAAGGAAAAGCAGACTCAGTGAGCAGATGGTCATATTGTTGTTCTAATGTCTAATAGTTTTCTTTTAACAATACCCCTTTATTCACTGGAACATCAACCTCTCTTCCTCTGGAGTGAGGCACTGTTCGGAATACAGTCAAAGGATTCAAAGAATTTATAATTGCAGTACAATATTCTAATGATGTAGGGATACAGTACCATTAAGAGAGTTGCCAATCTAGTAAAACTGCTGACATTGTGCAAAATGTTCAGAACAAGGTAATAACGTAACATTCAATCGAACAGTTAAGTTTCATGTGTTGTCTGGATACAAAACCAAACTCGAATCCAGCCAATCATTTAAATTAAGCCCCAAGAGTTCAGATTCTCATCAAGTTTGAATTTGTATTTTAACTATATTAAAACCAATGAAACAATTCGATGTTTTGGGGATTGAACACTAGCATTTGCATAGTTACCCAGATTGACCAAGAGAACTGCCAAAAATTCAACAGCTGTAGGCTGCCAGGAAAAAAAACTCTCCGAGAGGTACCTGGCTAAAGAAGAAGTTTGCACATGCAAAAAAAAACATCGACAGCGACCTGGACAGAAAATCTACAAAGGAAGATACAAAAAGGAGATTCGACAACTGGCTGGATTTGAAAATTGATTGTTTTTAAATTTGACTCGAAGTTTGATCAGACCAGTATTGTGCAGGGGAAGGCAAATGGTAGGTTTACAGGAAAGAGTTGTAAATAGTTCATAGCTAATTATTCTCTATTAGACTTTCAAAAAGATTTAATGTTTACTTTAAATAGTGACTTTTGCGATTTTTTTGCCTCTTGAATTTTAACAGATTGCACCTCGGGCTGATCCGTTTTGATGTTACTGGTTTAAATTAGCCGAAGAGGTTTACACTGCGTCTTCACAACTAATGGACAGAAATGACGAGGCGAGGAAAACGTCAACGTGGATTGGCTGTTGGAATGAAGATTTGCATCAATGCAGTCACTCGTACTCGAAGGAAGTTCTCAGCAAGATACCCTTCAAGGACAAGCTGTCACCTGCGCTGAAGAATCTGTTACGGTGGTTTTGGCGACAAGGCACATTTAAGGCCCGAACACTACATGCCTGTAATATTTCACATCTTCCCTAGACAAAATTAAACTTGGAGGAGTAGACAGGTGTGCTATTGCAACATCTATTGTAAGTAAAGTAGCAAGACTATGGCTCGAGAGGGTTCAGCGATCAGCAGCTCAGCAAAACATACATGTAAGCTCCTGTAAAGTCATTTCAGCTTTCCCCTTTAATCTGTCAACAGCTGAGACACTTGCAGCAGTCACATGCTCCTCCTGCTGGAAGTGGGAGCTCAGGGAGATTTCCATCGTCTCTGGTGACTGCACGTGTGAGAAATGAAGCCAGCTATGCCTCCTGGAAGACTGTGTGAGGGAGCTGGAGCAGGATGCACTCTGGATCATCAGACATGCCGAACATGACAAAAATAAAAGCCTCACTCAAGCACCTCCATATTTCTGGACTACCTATTATATCACCGTCACAGGTATCGATCCATGCCCTGAATGCATCGCCGTAACTCGTCAGCCCACATGCATTGAAATAAATGCAAGTTAATCCAACAGCCAGTCCATGCCCCCTGCCATATTCCAGGCAGAGAGTAGCTGGGTGACTACCAGGAAAGGCAAAGTGAGTAGGTAGAGAGTGCAGGGATCCCTATGGACATTCCCCTCGATGACAAGTATGCCATTTTGGATACCGGTTTGTGGGGGTGTGAGCAGTCAGGGGAGCATCAATCGCCAGGTCGGCAGGCACTTACAAGTGGCTCTGGGGCAGAGCAGAAAATGGCAAAGGTAAAGCATTACTCAGAGATAGGAGACATGATAGTTAGAGGGACAGACAAGAGAGATTCTGTAATGGCAAACGGGAACCCAGGATTGTGTGTTGCCACTGCCACCCATCCCCCCTCGCCAGGTGCTGGATCTCTCATAGTGGCTATAGATTGTTTTCAAGGGCAGAGTAAGAAGCAAGAAGTCAGTTTGCAAGTTGGCACAAATAATATATAGAAATAAGGATAAGGTACTGCGGAGTGATTATGGTGAGCGAGGAAAAACGTTAAAAACGAAGACCCCGTCGGTTGTAATCTCCAGATTTATTCCTGTGTCACGTGCTAGTGAGGGTAAAACAGGAGGATTTGGCAGATAGAAGCGAGATGAAAGAATTGGCGTGGGGGCAAGGATTCAGATTTTAAACTTCTTTGGGATCATTCTGAGACAGAGATGTCTGTTCAATTTGTTACTGAACTGGAGGGGGACCAATAACATGGAGGTCAGGTTTACTCATGCTGCAAGGGAGTATTTAAAGTAGATTGGCAGTGGAAACGGATCCTCAACAGTTAGGAGTGTGAGGCTGGAAAGAGATATCGTAATTCGAAATAGTAAGTTGGAGAGACCAGTCAGGCTGGAGCATGATAGTCAGCAAGTATTGCCTGTTGAATTAAATTGCATAATTTCAATGCAAGAGGGCTGACAGCTAAGGCCAATGAACTCAGGGCATGGAAATAACTGAAGGATCATCAATTGAGGCTTTGTGTGTGGAGTTGAGAAATGAGAAGGGGATGATTACGTTATTGGTGTTGTCCAAAAGGTCACTAAATAGTGAACGAGAAGTAGAGGAACAATTTTAGATGGCGAAAGGGGAGACTTGCAGAATAAATACTTTTGTCATCGTAGGGTATTTTAATTTTCTTCATATAATCTATGGCTAAAACAGCGTTAAGTGTTTAGATCGGGTAGAAACTGTCAAGTGTGTTAAGGAAAGGTTCGATTCTGATCTCCTGCATCTGCAGTTCTCACTTTGTCCTCGGGCAGTAGATTTAATCCATGTGGATTTCGGTTACAGCAGAATAGATAACCCTGGAGCGTGATATACCGTGACAGGATGAGGTCAATCTAAACCTCACACCTATAACACTGGACCTAGAACAGATCATGCAGCTTCAATATCCTGTTACACAGCAACAGGCGCAGTCTATTCAAGTCAGTAACACAGGAAATGGAAAATTAAAAACATGACTGGAGTATGGGGTACACTGATTAACAAGAGTCGATTGAACGTGCCAAGCCTGCCTTTGCCTTCAGTAAGATCAGGGCTGACCTAGAACATATAACATAGAACATAGAAAAATACAGCGCATTACAGGCCATTTGGCCCTCGATGTTGCGCCGATCCAAGCCCACCTAATCTACACTAGCCCACTATCCTCCATATGCCTATCCAATGCCCGTTTAAATGTCCATAAACAGGGAGAGTCCACCACTGCTACTGGCAGGGCATTCCATGAACTCACGACTCGCTGAGTAAAGAATCCACCCCTAACATCTGTCCTATACCTACCACCCCTTAATTTAAAGCTATGCCCCCTCGTAATAGCTGACTCCATACGTGGAAAACGTTCTCATGGTCAACCCTATCTAAACCCCTAATCATCTTGTACACCTCTATCAAGTCACCCCTAAACCTTCTTTTCTCCAATGAAAACAGCCCCAAGTGCCTCAGCCTTTGCTCATATTATCTTCCTACCATACCAGGCAACATCCTGGGAAACCTCCTCTGCACCCGTTCCAGTGCCTCCACATCCTTCCTATAGTATGGCGACCAAAACTGCACACAATACTCCAGATGCGGCCGCACCAGAGTCTTATGCAACTGCAACATGACCTCAGGACTCCGGAACTCAATTCCTCGACCAATAAAAGCCAGTACGCCGTATACCTTCTTCACAGCACTATTTACCTGGGCGGCAACTTTCAGAGATCTGTGTACATGGACACCAAGATCCCTCTCTCATCCACACTACCAAGTATCCGACCATTAGCCCAGTACCCCATCTTCTTGTTACTCTTACCAAAGTGAATCACTTCACACTTACCTACATTGAACTCCATTTTCCACCTTTCTGCCCAGCTCTGCAGCTTATCTATATCCCACTGTAACCTGACACATCCTTCCTCACTGTCAACAACTCCACCGACTTTCGCATCATCCGCAAACTTGCTCACCCAACCTGGGAGCCCCTCCTCCAGGTCATTTATAAAAATGACAAACAGCAATGTCCCCAAAACAGATCCTTCAGAACACCGCTAGTAACTGCACTCCAAGATGAACCTTTTACCATCAACTACTACCCTCTGTCTTCTTTCAGCCAGCCAATTCCTAATCCAAACCTCAAATTCACCCTCAATGCCATACCTCCGTATTTTTTGCAGTAGCCTACCATGGGGAACCTTATCAAACGCCTTCCTAAAATCCTTATACACCACATTTACCGCTTTACCCTCGTCCACCTCCTTAGTCACCTTCTCAAATAATTCAATAAGGTTTGTGAGTCACGACCTGCCCTTTATAAAACCATGCTGACTATCCTTGATCCCATTATTCCTATCCAGATGTTCATGAATCCGATCCCTTACAATTATCTCTAAGACTTTGCCCACAACAGTAGTGAGACTCACCAGCCTATAGTTACTAGGTTATCCCTACTCCCCTTCTTGAACAAGGGAACCACATTTGCTATCCTCCAGTCTTCTGGCACTATTCCTGTAGACAATGAGGACATAAAAATCAAGGCCAATGGCTCTGCAATCTCCTCCCTTGCTTCCCAGAGAATCCTAGGATAAATGCATTGTGACTCAGTATTCACATCGGCAACAATGTCCTGTTCCTGAGTGAATACTGACGAACAGTATTCATTCAGTGTCTCCCCAATCTCTTCAGCCTCTACACGCAACTTCCCACTACTATCCTTGACTGGACCTATTCCTACCCTCTTCATTCTTTTATTCCTGACATACCTATAGAAAGCCTTAGGGTTTTCCCTAATACTACCAACTAAGGACTTTTCTTGTCCCCTCCTTGCTGCTCTTAGCTCTCTCTTCAGATCCTTCCTGGCTACCTTATAACTCTCAATCAACCCAATTGAACTTTCATGCCTCATCTTTACATAGGCCGCCCTCTTCCCTTTAACAAGGGATTCCAATTCCTTATTAAACCACGGCTCCCTCACACGACCCTTTCCTCCCTGCCTGACAGGTACATACTTATCAAGGACACTCAATAGTTGCTCCTTGAACAAGCTCCACAGATCAATTGCGCCCTTCCCTTGTAGCCTATTTTTCCAAGCCACACATCCTAAGCCATGCCTCACTGCATCATAATTTCCCTGCCCCCAACTATAACTCTTGCCCTGCAGTGCACACTTATCCCTCTCCATCACTAGAGTAAAAGTCACTGAATTGTGGTCACTGTCCCCAAAGTGCTCACCTACCTCCAATTCTAACACCTGGCCTGGTTCGTTATCCTGAACCAAATCCAGTATGGCCTCACCTCCTGTTGGCCTGTCTACTTTTTGTGTCAGGAAACCCTCCTGCACACATTGGACAAACACCGACCCATCTAACGATCTCGAGCTATAGCTTTCCCAGTCAATATCTGGAAAGTTAAAGTCCCCCATAACAACCACCCTATTACTTTCACTCTCCTCCTGAATCATCCTCGCAATCTTTTCTTCTATATCTCTAGGACGATTAGGAGGCCTGTAGAAAACTCCTAACAGGGTGGCCTCACCTTTCCTATTCCTAACCTCAGCCCAAACTACCTCAGATGGCGAGTCTTCATCCATCGTCCTTTCCACCGCTGTAATACTATCTTTGATAAGCAATGCCACACCTCCCCCTCTTTTACCCTCACCTCTGACCCTACTAAAACATTTAAACCCTAGAATCTGCAACAGCCAATCCATCCCTGTTCTACCCATGTCTCCGTAATAGCCACAACATCGAAATCCCATGTACCAACCCACGCTGCTAATTCACCTACCTTATTTTGTATACTTCTTGTATTGAAGTATACACACTTCAAGCCACTTTCCTGTTTACAGGCACCCTCCTTTGAGATTGATGCCATGTTCCTAACCTCCCTACACTCGAGGTCCTGCACCCTAAAGCTACAATCTAGGTTCCCATGCCCCTGCCCAAACGTGTGTCTCTCTCACCCCCACAAAACCGCCTATCTGTGCCCCAAACTATCGAGTTCCCAATAACTATTGCTCTGCTCTTCTCCACCGTTCCCTTCTGAGCAACGGGGACAGGTTCCGTGCCAGAGGCCTGAACCCCATTGCTTACCCCTGGTAAGTCCCCCCCCCTTCCATAAGTATCCAAAACGGTTTACTTGTTCTTGAGGGGAACGGCCGCAGGGGGTCCCTGCACTGGCTGCTTCCTCCCAGTCCCCCTCACTGTCACCCATCTGTCTGCAATCTTTGGAGTTACTACTTCCCTAAATCTCCGATCTGTGACTCCTCTGCCTCCCGAATGATCCTAAGTTCATCCAACTCCAGCTCCAGTTCCCTAACACGATCTTGGAGGAGCTGGAGATGGGTGAACTTCGTGCAAGTGTAATCAGCAGGGACAACCATGGCATCCCTCACCTCAAACATGTTGCAAGAGGAACATTGCAATGCCTTCACTGCCATCCCTCTAAAACTAAACTTTTAAAAAAAACTAGGTCAAGAATAGAGCAAGCAAAATGCAGCACTTACCTACTTACCACAGCGGATCTTATTATTCGGTTAGAGGAGGTGGGTGGGTGGGAGGCACTACCTCTGTAGTGCCTCGGGTTCCTCTCCCGCACGCATTTGTAGGGAAAAAGTCTATGTAGGTAAGCTTGCGCTACACCAGCTTCCGGGTCCGCTCCGCGCTTTTTTAAAAAAAAAACTTTCAAATTTAAACCATTAAACAAAGGTCACCGAGCCTTCAAGCAGTCACTGCCAAAAAGCTCTTATGTGCTCCGCTGAGAGAGTGAGGCCCAGGCCTTGGAGCTTCGCGCTTTTATAGGAAAAAAAAATCTACCCAGGTAAGCTTTCGCTTACTTTTGGCCTTGATTTCCCTTTCATGCCCAATTGTTTGTGGCTGTCAACTTCCTGAGGTGTCAACATTCGATGACATCCACATCCCACTCCCAAGCATTTCAGTGATGTAGCATCCCTAACTGTCTGGGATAAAGATACCACCATCAATCACTAACATCTGAGAGAAGGAAAGACTCCACAACCATACACCTTGGAATGTTGACATGATCAAAACTATGACAACAACGAAAAAATGACTGGCCCTGCTATCATGAAAATTTTTGATTGAGCAAAAGGTGCCAAGGAGCCTAACAAAATTGAACTTTATGGGAATGAGTGTAAACGGGTTTGGTCAATCAGAATACAATGTGGCTGGTGGAGAGCAATCCTCTTAGTCTTTGAATATCTCTGTGGGCGATCCTCAGTGTAGCTTCCTCTGCACAAACATCATCAGCTGCTTCTTCAATGACTTCCTCTCCTCCATTTGATCAGAGGTGTGGATGTTCAGTGAAGATCACATAAGTTTCAGAACAATCCGTAACCACTTCAGGTGCTGAAGTGTCAAAATCTGGACAACATTCAAGATTGTGCTGTAAACGTGAAGGTAACATCCATTAACAGTACTGCTAGACACTGCTCCTTTCCATAGTATAAAAAGAGACGTTCATTAATCAAGTCAAGCAGGTTTCACTGAAAGTGAGAAAGCCATTAAGCTGAACAAAACTCCTGATAAGACGAGGCAAAACAAATTCACTTCCTCCTACCCATAACACAAGAAGAGACTTCCAAAATATGGTGCATCCTAAGTAGAAACGCAGGAAGCTGAAAGAACGCAAGACTCCAGGCAGCATTAGGTGTTGGAGATGTTAGTGCCTTCGGTATAACCCTTCTTCAGGGCTGTGAGTAAGGGTTAGGGGAGCTACAGCTAAATAGACAGTTTGGGGGTGCCAATAGGTGAACACAGGTAGAGGATACATCCAGTTTGGTCGATGGGAGGAATGAATCCGGTTGGTAGCTGGAAGAAGTGTTGGTCAGAGGAATGGATGAGAGGGTGGGGCTGGGGATGTCGTTGGGGTTTTGGAAGGGAGGTTATTTGAAATTGGTGAACTCACTGCTGAGTACTCTGGGCTGCAAGCGGCAGGGGTGGCAGATACGATGTTGCGTATTGGTTTGCTGTGGCATTAGGCAAATCCAAGGATGGCCATGTCAGTAAGGGATTGGGAGGGAGAATTGAAAAGACTTTGAGTGGGAAACAAGGTCAGCCCTTATGGATCAAGCTGAGATGCAGAACAAAACATTCCCTTAATTTAATTTGGTTTCGCCAGTGTAGAGAAGACCACATCAGGTGCACCAGATGCAGTAAACTAGGTTGGATCCCACCACCTGACACATCTTCCACAAGAACCGCTTCCTTCGCTAAGCTTTGGTTCGTGCAACATTGCCCACCAAACCTTCCAATCCCACTACCAAGGTACCTTCTCCTGCAACTGGAAATGATGCATCACTTGCTGGCACACCAAATGCCTCACCTCCATGCGGTGCACCAAACACTCCTTCCAGGTCAGACAGAAGTTCACCTGCCATTCTTCCAGCCTAGTTTACTGCATCAAGTGCTCCCAATGTGGTCATCTCAACATCAGGGCGACCAAACGCAAACTGAGGGCACATCTGACTGAGCATGACATCCGGGCCCGCAGGGCAGACCTGACTTCCCTACCTCCACCCATTTCAATTTCACTTCGATTCATTTTCGGACCTGTCCATCATTGACGTCCTCGGTTGCCACAGTGATTCAGACCACAAAAAAGGATGCACAACACATGATCTTTCGTCTTCAGCCCGGAGGACTCAACAATTAGTTGTCCCGTTTTAAATAGCCATCCCATCCATGCCCCTACTCCATTTCCAGCACTACTGCATGTCTTCAATTATAACTAACGTCCATGCCTTCCAGCTACCAACCGGATTCATCCCTCCTATCGATCAACTACTTTGCACCCACAATTTTGGTCATCTGTCTTGTCCTCAAAATTCTCCTTATCTCCTATCACCAACCATCACTTCCCCCTTTATCTGCAGCTCCCCCTACTCCCAGCCTAACTCCTGAAGAATGATTACACCTGAAATTTTGACTATGCCCCTTCTGATGCTGCCTGGTTTGCTGTCTTCTTCTAGCCTCCTGCTTGTCTGTTATTACTCAGGAAGACGAGGAGTCTCGTCAGCATAACACGTTAGTAAGCAAGAACCACGGATTTGCCCAATAAAGTCCAACAACTGTTTCCCTGGGATGAGAGGAGGACATCCAGACGCTCAAGACACTAACAAAGGAAATGAAATGTCCATTCAACCCCTCCAAAATGTTACACTGAAACAGGAGAATGTCCATTGATGTTGCCACATGATAAACCAATGAAGCAGATTTTGCACTGACACTGCTGCATCTTCTTCCTGCTGGCTCCATTGCTGATGGTACACATGTGTTACATTAATGATACCGTGGTTTGCTGATGGTTGGGAGGGAAAGCGAATGGTTTGTACCAAGCCGCAAGGCATCTTCCGTTCATGAGAAAGCTGGTTCGTGTTCTGTATGAATGTCAGAACCTGGTGGGAATGGAGAACTTTGTCAGAATGTGGCTGCTGACAGTTTTGTGAACAAAATGACGCTTAGTGCAGGGTCACACACTAACTGCGTATTGAGGCGGCGTGAATTCATTCATAACCTGGAACTCTGGGTCAATTAACATGGTTGCTCCACAGAGCCATGGAGCAATCATAGTATCATAGAGCACTACAGCACGGAGACAGATCCTACATGTTAAGCTGGTCAATGCCCACCAAAATGGTCATCCATGCTAACCCCATTTGCCTGGACATGGCCCATATTTTTCCAAACCTTCCCTAACTATATTCAATCGGAAAAGCATATTTTGCGGGAAACACGTTATATTTCACACTATCAGTGTTTTGCTTTGGAAATAATGAGTGTTGGTCCATAACTCTCAAGTTTTAATACAATCACCTTTTATTCTTTTTGTAGTGTTCCAGATTACACACTCATTTCCTTCACACTCTTCTCATGGTACTATCAACACTGGGATTTGTCTGGTGAAACTCCTTTACGTTGTCTCATTGTGACACGGAGATCATTCCAATAAAGAAGAAAGATTCTGCACACTCTGCCCCAGATATTGTCTCAGCAGCACTCTTACACTGCAGGAAGGTGTCTTCACTCCTATACTTCAATCATTTTGCAATGAAGGACAGCAATTTACTGTGCTGATTACTTGCTGCTCCATATGATTTCTGTACATGACTCATACCAAGGCACTCAGTTCTTTTTCACCAAGAACACTTCCCATCCTCTCACCATCTCATAAATACAAAATGAGAAGGATAGAATATTTTGCTAAATCATGTCATTTCCCAGCTGCGTTCAGTTTTGATGCATGGTCAGTGATCTCAAAATGCCAATACTGCTTATCTCTCGAACTGATGCTGCCAAATCTGCTCAGTTTCACAGGGATTTTCTCTTTCTTTTTTGTTTCCGATCTCTAGCATCATTCTTTGTTTTAAACAACGTTTAATTTTGTTATTACGCTGGATGTCTGCATCACTGGCAAGCGCAGCATTAGTTGACCGCAGTAAATACCATTCACTGCGAGGCCAATCCTTAAGGTAGTACACAGCCAAGGACATTGTTGTGGTTCTGAAGTCAGTCTTAAGCCAGACCTGACAATAATGCTAGATTTTTGCAAAGGGTATCAATGAAATTGATAAATGTATAGACAAAATGCCGGTGGCGTTCTGGTTGATATTCGCGAAATTTGATTTTATTTCCAATTGCTGTCATTTTGCTTTATGATCTGACCATCTCTGGCAGGATGTGAAACAATGCCTTTAGTGTCATAACCTTTGCCTCTGAAATAAATGTCCAGCGACATTACTACCCTGACCAATGCCCCTGTCATTAATTTAATTTCGAGACAACAAAGTTGTGATCAAATTTTTTTCAACTGCTAAGAAGAGAGCTGGAACCATGAAGTCTGAATTTTAGCAAGGCATTGATGTAGTTATTTTTTCAGCATCAGCATTGACGCCAAGTTGGGGGCTGAGAATATAATTGAGCTCGTAGTGGATAGGTTAGGTGATGGTGGGAATACCGGGTCATAAATCAAATCAAGGGGAGAAAAGTACTTTGGGATTGTGAACAGTCTTGTTCTCAGGTGTTTGTGAGGCCGGGATTGTGGGCGGTTATGACATTTGTGAGTAATGAATGCCGTTTGCAATTGAACCTGAAGGCAGTAGTTTCCGTCTTTGCCAAATATATTTAACAGAAATAACAATGAAGTTCATCACGGTTTATGAGATTAATAAATGGATAGAAATGGAGAGACTTACCAGGAACACCAACAATAGCGAGGATGGGATAGCAGCTTGCCTGAATAATCAACAATACACCTAATATCCGATCTGCTAATGTCGACCAAGACGAGGAAAGATAGAAAAGACCAGCGGAAATGCTCCTGGCAATTGTTGCCGCATTCCAGTCTACTGTTCTCAGATTCTGATCCATTGTTGGTTCATTCCATTCTAATGTTCTCAGATTTTGATCCATTGTTGGAACATTACATTCTACTGTCAGATTCTGGTCTCTCCTCTCCCTGTCTCTGCAGTTGCTGATCTCTGTTAGTGTCGAAGCTGGTGCATCTGCTGCTACAATTGGATACAGCATTGCAAGAAGCCCCTTTCAATAGAAGAGGGAAACCCTCCAGTGACACGGTTAGCATCCATGGAGACTGACATCAATCACACTCACTGAACAAACAGTTTCAGTTAACTCTTTTCAGTATGATTATTTCAGTTCACAATAATAACTGTACTGGGTTGGATTTTGACGTCGCTGGCGATTGATCTTATCTCCCATCAACAATTGATCTAACGAAGACAGTGGGGAGGGAAAGTGATGGATATTTTGTTTTCACAGGCTACATGATGCTGCTATCTTGTCCGTTTGCAATGCTGTAACCGCTTAAAGCCCCCCCCCCCCACCACCCCTTCTCTCCCTAGAAAAATGCAATCAAGTAACTGTTACTGTGCTGATCTCTGCTCCTCCTCCAGAAGAGGTGACAAACTACAGGTTATCAATGGACACATTTACGGTGACCATAAAAGGATGGTGTGGATTTGTCTGTGCATTCCTCTCGCTGCTCTAATAAGGCAATGCTGTACATTTAACACACGATGCTCTTCATCTTGTTATATATACACTGTAAACCCACAAACACCTTAATGTAGTTATTGGCTTTAAAACAGTATAACGTACATTTTTTGACTTCGGTCCAAAGATAAACGTGAGATTTTGTCACAAATCTGGTCCCTTTCCAAGATTATGTTGTCATTCATTTTTTTCAGAGAGTTCTAAACGACCCAAGGATCCAACATGCCTCCAGATGGAATGGTTCATTGGGGCTCTTCCGTTTATATGTAACAGATAATGCCTCGGAAGAAGGCTTTCAATTCTTGTAAAAATGTTTCACTCAACATTACTTTGATATGCCGCTGTTAGACTGAGCTGGACAAGTTAAAAATCACAGAACACCAGGTTCTATTTCAAAAGATTTATTAGGAAGTACTAGCTTTCAGAGGGATATCCTTCCGGTAATGAAGAAGCAGTGCTTCTTAATAAACCTGTTGGACTATTACCTTGTGTACTGTGGTTGTTATGTAGATATAACTAAGTGGAAGTGGCCAGCTCTCGAGCTGTGAAAGTCAGTTCATTTCAAGGTTAAGGTCCTAGGGAGTGTTGCTGAACAAAGTGACCCTGGAGTGCAGGTTCATAGCTCCTTGAAAGTGGAATCGCAGGTAGATAGGATAGTGAAGAAGGTGTGTGGCATGCTTTCCTTTATTGGTCAGAATATTGAGTACAGGAGCTGAGAGGTCATGTTGTGGCTGTACAGGAAATTGCTTAGGGCACTGTTGGAATATTGTGTGCAGTTCTGACCTCCTTCCTATCGGAAAGATGTTGTGAAACTTGAAAGGGTTCAGAAAAGATTAACGAGGATGTTGCCAGAGTTGGAGGATCTGAGCTACAGAGAGAGGCTGAACAGGCTGGGGCTGTTTTCCCTGGAGCGTCTGTGCGAAGGACCCGATACCCAGCATGAGCAAAACCAATGTAGTGTACAAAGTCCCATGCAGTACTGTACAAAACACTACATAGGACAAACAGGAAGACAGCTAACGATCCGCATCCATGAACACCAACTAGCTACGAAACGATATGACTAGCTATTCTTAGTAGCCACACACACAGATGACAAGCAATATGAATTCGATTGGGACTACACTACTATTATAGGACAAGCCAAACAGGGAACAGCCAGGGAATTCCTAGAGGCATGGCACTCATCCACAGATTCAATCAATGAGCACATCGACCTGGACCCAATATACCGACCACTGCAACAGACAGCTGGAACTGACAACCGGAAGTGGCAGATTCAAACCACTACAAATGGCAGAGGAAAGATCACAGAAGCGCTTCACAGGAGGCTCTCAAGCAATGAGGATGTCACCTAGACAGGGGACGAAACGTCTGCAACACAAATTCGCAGCTCGGCGAACAGAACCACAACGAGCACCCAAGCTACAAATCCTCTCACAAACTTTGGAATCTTAATGAATTCATGCATGATATACGTTATAAATGATTTCTTAAAGAGGAAATGGAGACCATCACATATTCAAACAGATGAAAAATGGCCAGAAATTCCTCAAACTGTTTTGTCTGTGGGGTTTAGAAAGGAGGTGTTGTGATGGCACATGAGCTTCTACTTGGAGGTCATTTAGGAGTAAACGCAGGCGAAAATACAAATATATTATTACTGGCCTGGGCTACATGAGGACATACTTGAATTTTGCCAGACTTGTTTTATGTGTGAGGCAACTGGAAAACCACAGGTGGCAATAAAACCTGAACCTTTAATACATATTCCAGCATTTGAGGAACCTTTTATAAGAGTCTTAATTGATTGTGTAGGTTCCCCTACCTCAAACAAAATGTGGGAATCACTATTTGTTAACAATAATGGATGTATTGACTAGATTTCCAGAGGCGATTCTATTACACAATATCACAGCTAAAAATTACTCTTTTTTTAGTGGATACAAATGACCAAGGTTCAATCTTCAAATCCAAATTATTCGGGCACGTTATGGGCAGTTTAAGAATAAAACAATTCAAATCAACTGCGTATATCCAGAATCACACTGAGCACTAGAAATGAGGCCTCAAATACTAAAGACCACATTGAGGACTGAAAGTCAAGACCATTGGGATTAGCAAATTTCGTTTGTGCTTTTTACGATCAAATGAATCAGCCAAATTCAGTCAATTTGAATTAGTTTGTCGGCATGATGTGAGAGGCCATTAAATTTGATTAAGGATAAGAAAGTTCGTGAGAAATCCGAGACCACGCAATTGGACTATGCGTCAATCTTTCATAAAAGATTAAATAGAGCTGGGATGTTGGCTACACAGCATCTATAAGAATCGCAGCATGCAATAAAGGAGGAAGTGCACAACAAATAAAGCAAATGCAATTATCCTATCAGTGGTAAGTTATTAGTGTTACTTAAAGTGATAGGTGAAACCGTAAAGGCAAGTTTAAGTGGGCCTTCTCAAATTGAAGGGTAATTAAGTGAGGTGGATTACTTGTTAAGTACTCCAGGCAGGAATAAATCTCACACAGTGTGTCATGTGAATTTCTCAAAAGATATTTTGTCAGGGAAGGAAAGCAAGAGGAGAAGGTGTTAATGCTTACAACACAGAAAAAGGAATCAAGTTTAGAGGATTCTGAATTAGGCGTTCCTCATATTAAATTGATTAATGAGGCATTTATCAAAAATTGGAATAAAGCATTGAGTTACCTTCGTGATAAAAATCGAAGTGACCTGAAAGAGTAATTACCATCACATGGGGAGATATGTGTAAATAAACTGGGATGTACGAACCTAATTGTGCATGATGTACATTTCGGAACTGCTGTTCTGATTAAACAACATCCCTTTTGGCATAACCCTCTCAGGTTGGCAGAGGTTCAGGAGATTAAACACATGTTCTAAGACGACATAATCGAAGTGAGTTACTGTGACTGGAGCTCACCCATAAAAATGGTGCCAAAACCAGATGTTGCGCCATGGTTATGTGTGGACAATCGCAAAGTCAATGCTGCTACAAAAACTGACTTGGTATGAAAAATAATCCGGCCACATTTCAGAGACTAACCAATAATATCATTACGACATTACCCAGCTGTTTTGTTTACATCGATGACTTGCCGAAATGTCACTCATGGTAGGAACATTTACAACATTCATCGGATTTGTTCCATTGACTTTGGAAGGCTGGTTTGTTGATAAACTTGGCTAACTGTAAATTTGCCAAAGCCCAAGTAACGTTCCAGGGCCATGTTATTGGACACGGGCAAGTGGCACACAGAATTCAAAAATGAAGTTAATTGGAAATTTTTTTCCATGACATCGACAAAAGATCCCTGTGATTGAATGGATTTTATCGAAGTTTTGAGCCGAAATTTAGCCATTTAGTTGCTCCGCTCACTGAATTGCTGAAGAAAGTCAATACGTTTCATTGAACAGCGGAATGTCAGAAGACATTTGAAAGCCTGAAAACTGTGTTGACCACTTCCCCACACCTGATTACGCAAAGCATTTCAAGATGTTTATCATTTCTCATAATGTGGATGTTGGCGCAGTGCTCCTGCAGGAAGACGACGGGGAAGATAAAAGACCTATTGGGTATTTCTTCTGGAAGTTGAACGTTCATCAGGAGAAATAGTCGACAGTTGAGAAGGAGACTTTAAGCTTGATTGTGACATTACAACATTCAGTGTTTATATTACCAGCAACACATCGGAGACAATCGTATGCACTGGTCATAAAACATTGATGTTTATGGAGTAATTTAAGGAAAAGAATGCTGGACTGTTTAGTTGGGGCCTGTAATTACATCCATTCAGTTTGAAAACTGTGCATCTGGAAGGTCATGAAAACATGTGTCGAGACTTCAATGAGAGTTTTGGGCTTTCGGTGATGAGAGAATCACAGACTAAATCCAGATGTAGTTGTATATGTTTGCATGTTTATAGTCAGTGAATATATCTGAGTTCTGGAGAACTAACCAACTCTTTGCAGTTTTGAAAAATGAAGCCACATGTGAACATTGACGGTTCGTTTTTAGGGTGTCACAAAGTTGGTTATGTGTCCTCGACCTTTTTTCAGGGAGGTTCTCAATGACAGATGTTTCCAAGTTGTCTGATGTTTGAATGGTTCACTGTGGTCCTTTGCGTTTTAACATAACAAATAATTGTTATGTTAAAAAATAATTGGCTTTGAATTCTTTTTTAAAAAAACTGGTGTGGTCAAGGCGGCATGTCCAGCTCTCGAGCTGCACAGGTAGTTGCATTCGTGAGTTAGTTGAGTCAGGGTCACAGTTGAAACTGGGCGCTCTCTTTCTGCTTCTGTCCCTCTGACTTCGTAATCTGTAAGTTTTTTTGTGTCGTTTTTACTCTTTGTGCTAACGGAATTTTTTATGGCGATTGATGCAAGTATTTTGGAACCGCATCATTAAGTCGGGACGGGCCTGTCGGGTTCGGGTAGCACACGTTATTTGGGTATCCTATTTTCAGTTCGTTGTGTTTTATTCCATAAGTTTGAAAACAATTTATGATTGCTTAAAACTAGGCTGTCTGACCAGCTAATTCACTCTGGGAATATCCACTTATACTCTACAAATAAAAAGGTTATGGTCTGCGCAACCAGCTTCAAATGTTTTTCAAGGTCCAGCCTTGTCCATAATAATGTGCAACAACATTGTTCGTAAAACCCATGTATTAACGAGGCAGCGATGGAATGAATACGATATTGGGTAAGAGACAGACAGGACTTGGGCACGTGTCTGAGGAGACTCGAGGGGAGTACAGTAATATCTCCCAGTCACGAGTATTCAATGATAACGCTTTTTGACATTTAGAACAAAATGCAATGCAGAGCAAAAGAACAGAGTTGGAATGCTGAAGGACAAGGTGAATACAATCGGACAATTCTAAATGTGTTGTACAGAATTATATTTTATATGCAGATCGTTTAATCACAAGTTATGGAGGTTGATAAGATTGCTTATATCTGGACAGAGTATTCAGAATTAGATTCAGACACAGATAACAAATTATATGGTGTTACAGTGAGTTGCAGCAGAGTAACAGTGGGGATATAGTTAATTCCCAGGTACTACAGAGATAATGTGCTGCTTGGCCACCATCTTTGCTGTTATTATTCTGAGAAACATATTCAAAGTTTTCAGAGCCGAAGGAGACGAGCTCACTCTTAAAGGACTCCGACGATGTCATAATTAATAAGCTATTCCTGTTATTTCATACAGAGCAGCTGTCTCTAAAATGCCCTTTAGATCGTCATCGATTTGTTGAGATTCCCGTATTTAATAGGATATTGGCAAAAAGTTATTTTCTGGAATTTAAAGAAGAAACAGAGTCCGGTGTAACACAAGAATCACTGGCACAAATAATGCGAACAGGAATGGAGCATATTGTCCAAATATGGACAATAGATTCTAGATTCAACATCTAGAATCATCAAGAAAAACAAAATATTACATATAATGCAAATCTGAAATACAAGCACAAAACCGTGGAAAAAGGCAACGGATGTGGCAGTATTTGGAAAGAGAAATAGAATTAACATATCAAGTCTCAGATAAACCTGTTCTGAAAAATTAGATTGGACACAAAACGTGAATTCTGTTTTTCTATGCTCTCATACTGCCAGAACTGCTGAGTTTCTCTCCAGCACTTTCAGTTGGTGCAATGGCAGGAAGTAGAGAGTAATGATGGACGGTTGCTTTTTGGACTGCAGGCCTGTGACCATCAGTGTTGCACCGAGTCTGGTTCTGGGTTTAATTGTTTGTCATTTATGTTTATGATTTAGATGAAAATATAGAAGGAATGGTGAGTAAGTTTGCAAATGATACCAAAAGTGGTGGCACGCTGGACTTTGAAGAAGGTGTCCTATGATTATAAGAGGATCTTGATCAAATTTGTCAATATGCTGACAAATAGCAGAAAGAGTTCAAAATGGATGAATGTGAGGTGCAGAAAATACTGTGTGCTTGCCAATGTCTGATGCACCTTGATCTGGATGATTTTATTCCTCATGTCCTGGAGCTCAACCCGAAGATGGACTTCTTGATATTTAAGAGGCCCAACCCTCACTTAGTTACTCTCTTGCTCTTAATGTGGTTCTTCTTACTTCTGAAATGCCTCACCTCACATTTGTCAGTCTTAAATTTCATCAGCGAGCGATACGGATACCTGAGTAATCAATTTCTCTCCTCTGTAACCTAACACTTGCCTCCTCATTTTGAACCACGCAGCTAATCTTTGTGTCATCCACAACATTATTTATCATTGCCCCCAAATTCCATCCCTCCATTTCTCATTATCAATATTTTTGAAGATCACAAACATGCCTGCATTTTCTTCCTGTACTTCAGATGTTATTTGCAGAAGAAGAATTGAGAATTCCAGACTCTTGTTTTATCTATTTTGTTGAATTTACAGCGCGATGCACTTGCGTTATTTTTATGAAGGAGCCACAAATGTTATTTTGGACATGGAGCTGAGTTCCCATTTTATACTATGCCCCTCTGTGTGTCTTAATAATAAGGCTTGTACATAATCAACATTGAACTATGAGTATATGTTTTTCACCGCAACATATGTATTTTACGTGGAATTGGATGATGATCTTTGTAACATGCCAGGAACTAGTCAGAGCTGAAGGAACTTTTCATCTGCCGGGTGGACACCGATTCATACTTTTGCCTGAAAACGTTACAGTGATGAGGATTCAATTAAATTCCGCATATAGACGCACGGCAGGAGATCAAATAATATTGACAAGCTACCCTTGAACTGGAAATAAATTACTGGAACATACGTGCAATGTTCTTCACATTTTAAGAAAAAGTTGAATGATGTTCTTGGAGCAGCATGGAACTTACAGCTGCTCCTGTGATTGCAGGCATAGTTAAAGATTTATTATAGCCTTCTTTTTACAATTAATGTAGTCATTAGAGATTATTAATATGAGATTCCGTTTTCCATTTTATTTTATTAGCATTCAATGACAATTAATATAAAAAAAACAAACAAATCGTGATTGTATTTTCAAACGAACTTTTTTTGTGAAAATAAAGAGTTTTTAAGGGTGGTCTGCATGGAAATTAGAAAAGTCTGCATATGTTCTAAAAGTTTTCTGTTTTTTAAGACTGTATTTTTTTTCTTTGTTTCGAAAAACCAAGCCGCTTTTTTTTTTATTAATCTGGAGTTGTGCCTTCATTTCAGAGAGTTCTACACGTGTTCAGCTCCGTCGAAGACGTTTTTGTTCGATGAATCTATTGGACAGCAATATTTTATTGAGTTCATTCGTTAAATTCTTAGTTTCATTATTTTTTTATGTGTTTCGTGTGTGTATATATAACATTTATATATATGTGTGTGTGTGTGTATGTCCATTTTACCATTTTAACATTACTTTCTGCAAGTAGTGATAGGTAGTAATATATATATATATGAGACATCTTGTTTTTATACATTATTTTATGAGGGCCATATATATGGTGCAGAGGAGATGGCTAGAAGATTTAGAAAAGTTATTAACCAGCAAAATAAGACAGACAGATGGGTGATTGTCAGGAAAAGTAAGAAGGTTGTTCAAAAGTCTCCAATGGATATTCATCTGTCACACAGATAATCAGTTTTTTTCTAACAGTTGAATCGGATAGTCTCTCCGAGGAAAACGGAAGAGCCATCACTTATTGGACACTTGGAAGTATTCCTATGTTATGCAGCGTTTGACAAGATTTAGTCGAGTTGTTGCTGCCGGGGACTCTGCTGACAGGGGTATAAACAAGAGGTTCTGTGGCAGTTAGTGTAGATTTTGGATGGTTTGTTGCTTTCCTGGTGCGAGGATTAAGAATGTCTCTAACCGTTTGAAGCATATTGTTAAAGGTGAGATTGAGAAGCCACAAATTATTGTACATACTGGTAGGAATTGCATTTTCAGAGAAAATATTAAAGCGGTACAGAGTGAATTTAAGATGTGGCCGAGAAGATTAAAAAAAAACACAACGTTAAAAGTTGTTAGTTCTGGATGTCTTCCAATTCCAAACTCATCTGGGGAAGGAACAAAAGGTGAACGGAGGAAAATCAATGGCTGAAAAGTTGATGTGTTATTCAGGAATTACTTGGGGTATTAGAATATCTTTTGGAATGGTAAAGACCGATTCAGCAAGGAGTGGTCTAATCTAAACTGGAAAGAGACCAATATTTTAACAGGGAGGCAGTATAGGATATAATTGAATCTCCACAGCGTGGAAACAGGCCCTTCGGCTCAATAAGTCTTCGTAGAGTAACCCACCCAGACCCATTCCCCTACCCTATATTAACTCATGACTAATGCACCTCGTCTACACGTGCGTGAACTCTGGGCAATTTAGCATGGTCAATTCACATAACCTGCACAACTTTGGACCATAGGAAGAAACCGGATCAACCAGAGGAAAGCCATACAGACATAGGGAGAATGCATAAACTCCACACAGACAATCACCAGAAGCTGAAATTGAACCCAAGTCCTTAGCCATCTGAGGCAGCAATGTTTACCACTGAGACACTGTGTCGCCCCATTCTATATTGAGAAAATTTATATTGATAGAGAAGGCAAGTCGGGCTATTCTAAGTAGCAGTGTAAATGGTTGGATGGATGTACAAGGTTCTGAATGTGATTTAGAAAAGAAAGACGATAAATTTTAGTTGTATGAAATAAGGACTTTCAAAGTTTGACTGGTGCAGACTGTTAGCAGCCTCACAAGTGGGTGGCTTTCAACAGTGTGACAAGGAGAGTTTAGAGGCATTATGCTCCTCGTAGAATGAAGAGTGAGTCTGTTAAAATTAAGGAACAATGGATGAAAACAGTTAGTGAGTTTCTCCTCAAAAATAAAAGGGAATGCTACTTTAGATATAAACAACTTGGTTCAATGTGATCTGTTAATCAATAGAAAAAATGTACGACGTTTGGAAGTGAGAATTTATGAGGGCAAAAAGTGGAAATGAGATACCATTTGCAGATAAAGTTGAGGATAATTCAAAGAGATTCACTAGATTTCCTTGATTTTACTTGTCAGCAGAGAGGGTTGAGTGGTGCTCCTCATGGACATGTTATCCAGCGTGTGTGGTATGGACAGGGTGAAAAAGAACAACACTTCCCCTTACTTGAAGGTTCGATATTAAGGAGACGCACTTGTAAAATGAAAGTCCTCTCAAAATTAATCTGTATAGTGCCAAAAACTTGCTTGTTTCTAAAGGTATTTGGTATCAAAATATGTCAACATTTATATAGCCTCCTGAAAGTTTGATGTTGATGCAGAGGTTTTGTTTTGTGATCCTGGTCCACCATTTCTCCTGCCTCCACTGTCATAATCTGGCCATTGGTGTTCCATTCAAATCACCAACCTGCACAAACACAGACACATTTTCCAACAATGATCCAAAGACCAATATCTATCCATTCCTTTGTCCCACCTAGACCTCTTCATAAACTCATGTCGTCTTCACATCTTCCCTTTCTAACATTTTCAATGTTTGTATTCTTTTACAATACATTCAAAATATTATTCAAAATATAGAGATTATAGTCACTTTCCAACAGAATTGATAATGTCATATTTTTATTCAATATCTAACTTACGAATTTGCAACAATGCTATAATGCTTTGCAGTCCCATCACCCAGTTCCCAGACTGCAGTTACAGCAAATCATCATGAAATCTCAAAAGAATTGCCAAGTGTTTACTTCCGACCTAACTGGTCATTTGTCCTTTTATTATGAAATGGACAAGTTACTTATGGACTATCTGTCTGGCTGTACTATTTTAGTTTGGCATACTCCACGCAATTAAACGTTAAGAGTATGAGCAGAGATAATACCATCTGGTTGCAAGGGCTGCTCGGGCAATCAACAAGACCTGACTGCGGTCTTTTCTCCACATTACTGTCTTGTTCTCTACACACAGAGCAACCTGCATCTCCCCAACTAAAACGCTTGATTCCTGCCACCCCAACCACCGATGGTGAATAAAATCCAAAGAAGCGCAGTGCGAACAACATAAGAACATAGGAATTAGGAGTGGGAGTAGGAACATAGGAATTAGGAGTGGCGGTCGAAAATTCTACCACGCACTTATCCACATTAAAGACCACCTCGCAGGAGTAGCCCCAATTTCCAATCACATCAATATTCATATGTAAACTCTTTACTACCTCATCACAGCCTGTTTTAACACTTAGTTTAGTTCCATCTGAAATTTTATCTTCTACACTCTGACTCTCCTTCCAGGTCATTTGGATAGATTGTAAATAGTTGATGTCTGAGAACTGAACCCTGCAAAACCTCACTAGTTTCAATTCGCCAGAAAATGACCTTTTATCCCGATGCTCTGCTTTCTGTCAGCCAGCCAATACTCTATCCAATTCAATACTCTACCCTTAAAACCTCGGATCTAACCTGCTAGATTAGTCCTTTACGTGTCAATTTGTCAAATGCCTTCTGAGGTTTTTATATAGCGCACTTGCTAGATCCTCATTATCCACCTTGCTGGTTACATTGTCAAGCACAACCTGCTCATCATGAAAGCGTGCTGACATTAGTGAATTAATCTTTGTTTTTCCAAGTGTTCAGTTATTTCCTATTTTATTATTGACTGCAGCAACTTCCCCACTACAGAAGTCAAAATCACTGGTCCATAGTTTCTCACATTTTTTGACTGAGTGTGTCACATTACTGATTTTCCAATACTTTGGCAGCGTGCCAGAATGCAAGGATTTCTTTTCAAATATCCTAAATAACACATCCGTTATCTCTGCTGTTACCACCATTAATAGCATAGAGTGCAGGCCGTCAGGCCCGAGGGTCTGACCTGTCTTTCATCCCATCAATTTATTTAATACCTTCTTCTTGGGTTATCATACTTCCATCAAGATCTATTGCAGTTGCTGCTGCAAATTTTGGGAATAAAGTATCTTCCAATGTGAAAACAGAAAGTATTGATTATACCTTTGCTATTAATGAGTTTCCCATTATTACTTCACCATTTGTGTCCTCTTAAAGGCCAACATTAACTTTCAAAACGCTTTTCCTTATCGTCAATTCGGAGAAGTGTTCAGCAACAATGCTTCTGCTTTCTACCCGTTTTGAATAAACGGTTGCTGACATTTAAAGATTTTTTTAAAAAAAACTCATTCATAGGATGTGGGCGTCGCTGTTTTAGACAGTACTTCTTCTCCATCCCTAATTGCCCAGAGGCAGTTAAGAGTCAACCAAATGTGTGTGGGTTTGAAGTCACAGACAGGCCAGACCACGTCAGGATGGCGTCCCAAAATGGCACTAGTGAACGTGATGAGTGTTTCCAACAATTACCAGTTGATTAAAGGTTATCATCAGACTCTTAATTCCAGATATATATTGAACTTAAACTGCCGTGGCGGCAGTTGAACCGGTGTCCCCAGAACATTGTCGGCGTAAATACTACCAGATCATCAACTTCATGCTCTTACTGACTTCCTGGTTAAGATATGGATCACTTTTCACCTTTATACAATTCCTCTCCACTCAGGATTACACTTCTTTTGAGGTGTATTGACTACCTCCCTCAGTAGTTGCCAGTGTTCTTCAACTGCACTGGCAATTAATGTTTTTGCCAAGTCCGCTCGGGCCAATCTTTCTTCAGGCCAGTATAATTATCATTGCCCACCACCAAAACTCTCGTATGTAACTCTGTCTTCACTCTTTCAATCTCAATGTGAAACTCCAGCAGTGTGTTCACTCTTTCCAAGCCACCGATATTTCCTGGTTGAATCTATTCCCTACCTTAAAAGAAGTTTATGGGGGTGGGGTTTGTGGGCTGGAAATTACTCCTACTGATGGGTTTCTTTATACGAGCTTTATTTTAACACAGACTGATTCATAATTTTTGTTCCGTGTGCTAATATCATTTTTAATACAGCCTTGACATAATCTTTAACCAATGCAACAACTCCACCTGCTGTTCTTTCTTGTCTGAAGACTGAGCTTTGGACATTTAACATCCCAGTCCTACCCTTCATGTCACCGTGTTTCAGTAATCCCCACCATGCCGTACCTATTTATCTCTGTTTGAGCTATCAGCTCATTCAAATTATTCCAAATATTGCATATGATTAGGAAAAAAGACTTTTAAGTAGTCCTGTTGAAATTCCTTTTTCGTTTAATACCTGCGTGTTTACTCTATTCGACTCCACTTTCTGGGTACTGTCTGACCTGCTGTTTTGTTTATCAGCCTGCTGTCTTACTGGTTTAAATCTACCGGAGTTGCACTATCGCACCTCCCTTCCAGGATGTTGGGGCCCCTCCAGGTAAGGTGTGCACTGTCCTTTTTTAACTGTACTTGGGAGTGATCGGAATCATCCAAAATTCAGAAACCCTCATCCCAAACCAGCTCTTCAGCCACATATTCATCTGTACTATCTTCATCTTCCTTGTCTCAGTTCCAGGTGGCACAGGGAGTAATCCCAAAATTGCTTTTCAACGCTGGCCTACCTCACTGAACTTTCTTTGCTGGACATTTACACTCTTCCTTCGAATGTGCAGCATGACCGCTGGCTTTTCAGCCTTCTCCTTCAATTTGCCTTGGACATGCTTGGAGACGTCCTTTATCCTGCCACTAATACCTTTTTATTAAGAAATCCTATAATCATAGAATCCCTTCTGTACTCTATAACTCTGCATTTAGCACTGACGAATGCAACTAATTTACACATCCCTGAACAGCATGAGCGAAGAGTAACTCACACAGACACATTCCTTTACTCTATCATTTCGTATTTACCACTAACTAATGCACCTAACCGGCACATCGCTGAACACTCTGACAGAAAAGTAACCCAGTCAGACCCAATCCCATACTGTTTGTTTATTCTGCTTTCTCACAACAGGTACTGCCAGAAGGACAGAGCATTTCGAGCAACTTCTGGTTTTGTCACTGATGATGATTGATAGAAACCTATGCAATTCAGACTTGAAAAAAAAACTGAATTTAAACTCTCAAGAGAAAACTAAATATTTGGCAGTTCAATGATCACCGTACATGTCTATTAAATTACTTTTGTTCGGTCCATGAACGTCATTTGTTCACTTTTCCAATTCATGATTAAAGAGATTGTTTACATCTTTTTTGATACCAGAAAGCTTGGAAACGTTGCACATAATTTCATAGAGAACGAGGTTACCTCACATTCTTTCATTTTAGTACCATTACAGTGGACTATTCACAACACAGACACAAGCGTGCGCACCCACACACAAACACACACTCACACCCGCAAGTACGCAATACGTTACTTGGTCGAGGAGTACCAGTAAAATTGTAAGTAATTGGAATGATATCTGGAATAAGGATTTAGACAAATGAAGGCTGAGAAAAAATGGATCTCTTTCTGAAACAGAAAAGAGTATTATATGAACTTACTAAGTTGCTACAAAATTATTGAAATTATGCAGGGCAGAAAAAAACATGCTGTGTCCATTAGTTGGCATTGCATTAACGGGAAGCTTCAATGTATGCACTGTCAGCAAAAGAGCCAGGAATGAGACGGGGGGAAATGTTTTTAGACATAAAGTTGTGGATGTGGATTAAAATGTGATCTGCAAAGTTACGAAATATAGTGGCGACAGAGATTGGTCTGACAAATGGAGTTTAATGAGGAAAAGTGCGAGTTATTTCACATTGCAAGAAATAACATGAATGCAGAGTACTGGGCTAATGGTAAAATTCTTGGCACTGTAGATGACAGAGATCTCGGTGTCCTGTTGCATAAATCCCTGAAGGTTGCCACCCAGTTTGGTACATTTGTTAAGCAGGCATATGGTGTGTTGGCGTTTATTGACAGGGGGATTGAGTTTCGGAGCCACGCGGTCATACTTCACCTGTACAAGACACGAGTAAGGCCGCACCTGGAGTATTGCATGCAGTTCTGGTGACCACATTATAGGAACGATTTGGAAGCTTTGGACATGGTTCAGAGGGGATTTTCTCGAATGCTGTCTGGTATGGAACAAAAGCCTTCCGAGGAAAGTTGTTGACTCGCCGACATTAAGGGCACAAAATGGGCATTGGATATACATATGGTTATAAATGGAACAGTACAGGTTAGAGGGGCATCAGATTATTTTCACAGGTCGGCACAACATTGAGGGCTGAAGGACATATACTGCGCTGTAACATTCTATGCTCTATGTTCTATGTAAAGTGTATGAGCTGGGTAGTCATTTCAGAGGTGATGCATACATTGTAGCCAAAAATGCCTTGTTCAGTACTTAAGTGTTTTGAAATCCATTGTGTACTAATTCAAATGGAAGCCAGATTCCGATTATTTCCCGTTATAAATTCTGGCAAATATCTGTCCATATTTGGGGCAACAAAACCGTTGAAAATGCAAGTGTTGTATGGTAAACTTGATTATGAAATCTAAGTATTACGAAGAACAGATGATTTTAAATATTCAATCCAAATGAAGAAGACAATTATAACTTGTTTGTTCAATATAGCTCTCTGAAAGGCTCTGATTTTACATTGAAATAAATATACATTTATCGCTTTTTCCACTCATCACCTTGTAAAGGAAATATAATTTATTCTAAAAATATAGATTTTTCAAATTACTGTTCATTTTCTTATGACGCAGAGATTGATCCTCTCTTTTAATTAAACTAAAATCCCAAAGAAGCTCGCCTTGCATCATAATCTTTAACGTGTGACTGAAAGAAAACCCCTGATTTACACTATTTAAAGAGTCCAGTTACCAGTGGTGTACCACAAGGGTCGGTGGTGGGTCCACTGCTGTTTGTCAGTTTAAAAAGTGGGCGGCACGGTGGCACAGTGGTTAGCACTGCTGCCTCACAGCGCCAGAGACCCGGGTTCAATTCCCGCCTCAGGCGACTGACTGTGTGGAGTTTGCACGTTCTCCCCGTGTCTGCGTGGGTTTCCTCCGGGTGCTCCGGTTTCCTCCCACAATCCAAAAGATGTGCAGGTCAGGTGAATTGGCCATGCTAAATTGCCCGTAGTGTTAGGTAAGGGGTAAATGTAAGGGTATGGGTGGGTTGCGCTTCGGCGGGTCGGTGTGGACTTGTTGGGCCGAAGGGCCTGTTTCCATACTGTAAATAATCTAAAAAAGTAACAATTAATTTTCCTAACAGAATACTAAACAAAACTATTAGCAAACTGAACATTCTTTCCCCTAACTGAACGCACTCTTACTAGCACACTCACTGAACATTACATTAACTTAATATCAAGTACACACCGTCTCTGTCTTCTCCTGTGCCTTTAATCTTCCATCTGCTGATTTCCCAGGGTCTTCTTTTTTTTCCCTTTTTTATGCAAGTATGTTTTACAGGAAAAAGTTCCCTTGAAATAGAGTCCCTTCTAATTTCTTTCAGAGCACTATTTCACATAGGCAGTTAGCTCTTGGTGAACACAGCAGTGCTCTGAACAATTTTGAAAATGTCCACATTTTGTTTATCCTCAACTCCGTTCCCTATCACTGGTGCCATTTCAATCAGAACAATAAATCCAAATTTGATTGGGTTTCAGTGTCTTGACTGGTTAAATTCAAATTGATGTTAGAACGGCAACCAACATTCAGGTATGCATTTAACAGCCAATTGTTACAT
This sequence comes from Chiloscyllium plagiosum, assembly GCF_004010195.1. NCBI lineage: Eukaryota > Metazoa > Chordata > Chondrichthyes > Orectolobiformes > Hemiscylliidae > Chiloscyllium > Chiloscyllium plagiosum. The sequence goes on along the minus strand of NC_057727.1, from coordinate 58,206,203 downwards.
GTATCTACTTTGAAACAACTCGTCTTCCAGTCTTTCCATTCAGGTAGCTGAGCCATCAACAGTCATAAAAATAACTCTGTACTTAAAATGAACATACATGCTTTCAACTTCATAGCACATGCTCTCTAATGAAGACAAGGAACCCTCAATGTAAAGATGGCCAAAAAAAGAGAAGCACCACTTTTATCGAGGATGTTCACGGAAATTTCTTCATGGCCTTTGTCTTCACGTTCCTTGGGGTCATCCTTCCAAGTTATGTGCCAAGAACGTCACCTGTGCCTTTGCGAATTCTGTTTTCTTTAAGGGTAATTCAGTTTTGTTTTAGCAATCATTGAAAGAGCTTTGATTTGTCTATAATGACTAAAGATCACCACATCACCAGGATAAATGGCTTTGTTTTATTATCCCGATCATAGCACTGTTCCTGCACCCTTAGAATGTGGCTTGTGCGTTCTTTATTACAAAAGGCATCACTTTGAAGCGACAGAGCCCATTTAGGGTTACAAATGCTGAAACATATTTAGCTTCCTCTGATAAAAGTACCTGTCTCTAACCATGCAATAAGTCTCACTTCGTAATGTAACTGTTTTGTCCACCTTTCTCTGTACAGTTCGCCAAAACTGGTATTAGATAGGAGGATGATCCCTTTATGGTGCTGACCTTAATATACTTCACCCAAAATCGTCCACTTCCGACAAGTTAGGAACTAACGCAATCGGTGAACTCTGCTCACTCTGACTCGGATAAATGATGTCTTCATTGAGCATTGCATCCACTTCCTTCTGGACCTTTGTGACTTTGAGAGGATTAACGCTGTACGGGTGTTGTTTTTATCAGAAAAGCATTCCCTACTTCCAACTCATGCACAGTAGAATTAGTCCTCCTCATCTTATTCCTACACATGTCCTCACACTGCTGCAACAAACCTTACAACTCGGTTCAATGCTCCTGAGACACATAAGTAACTATCCTCTCATTCTCTTCAAGGACATCCTCATCAGTTAACGTATTTGGAGGCACATCAATCTCCATGACATCAGGGCTTACCTCAGCTTTCGGCCTCTATATGTCCTGAGCAGCGACGAGAAGAGCGGGGGCTGCCAGGAAATATGTTTCCCACTTAAAACGAACGTACCTCGAGCGTCAGGCCTCGATTTTTCAGGTGCAGCAAGGAGAGAGGGGAAAGGCTTCCTGGAATGTAAATCACTGCTTTCAAAACTTACCTCGTGAATAGGGGGAACCCCAGTTGTGCAGAAGCTGACACGAGACTTCTGAATAAGTGAAGTAGTATATTTGGGTGGTTGCAATACCTGAAAAACTGCTCAGGTCTTGTCTCCCACCCATTCTGCTCTCACCAAAAGAAAACGGTTCTGTGCATCGGATTGGCAAGTTAACAAGATTTTGTATATTCTTTATTTCTCAAGAGTCTGTTTGCGAATTTTGAAAAGTGGGAATGAAGGTTAGGGCATTAGAATATTCATCCTGGGAGATTGGTGTCACCACTTGTGTCCCCCTGACTTCCTCTGCGGGAAATGCACCCAACTCCAGCTCCATAAAAACCGTGTCAGAGAACAAAGCAGGAGCTCGATGAACTTCTGATCAAACGGGAGGTGGAGGGTGTTCTTGAGAGGAATTACAGGAAGGTCGTCACATCTCTGGTACAAGTAAAATGCAGGTGGGTTACAACCCGGAATAGAAAAGGAACCAGCAGTCAGTGCAGGGAATCCCTGTGAACAGTCCCCTCAATAACTAGCACACCGTTTTGGATACAGTTGGGGGCGATAAGCTAATGAGTACAGGTCTTGGCACAGAGTCAGTCTCTGTTGCTCAGAAGGGAATGGGGAGTGCAGCAGGGGGTTATTCATTGGAGACTCCATTATTAAAGGCACAGGTAGGAGTTTTTGTTGGAACGAGAGAGACTCATGTTTGGTGCGTTTACTCTGAGGTGCCAGGATTCGTGATGTCTCTGATCATGTTTTTGTGATCATTGAATGGGAGGCGAAGCAGCCCCAAGTCGTGGGCCACATAGGCACTAATGACATAAATAGGAAAACGGGTGGGGATTCAGGGCAAAAATTCAGTGAATGATGGTGGAAGCTTGGAGCAAGAAGACACTGAGTTGTCATCTCTGGATTGTTGCCCATGTCATGTTCTAACGAGGCTAAGAATATGGAGGGAGAGGAGTTGATCATGTGGCTAGCGGATGGTGCAGGAGGGAGGGTTTTGGATTAGTGGATAATTGGGACTCATTCTGGGTTAGGTGGGACCTCTACAAAAAGGCTGCTCCACACCTGAACCAGAGGGGTGCCAATATCACGGGTGGGGTGGATTTCCTTATGCTATTCGGGCGGGTTCAAACGAATTCAGCGGAGATATGGCAACCTAAATTATAGTTTCAGTGTCCAGGAGGTTTTGAGGAGTAAGGTCAGAAATATGTCTTCAAGTTCGCAAGAGTTCACCAGCAAGGAGGAAGATGGTTTGATGTGCGTCTAACTCAATGCCAAGCACATCCAGAAGAAGGTGGGTGAACCAGCAGCATGGGTTGGCGCCTGGGTCTTTGAAGTTTTGGCCATTTCGGAGACATTGATAGAGCAGAAACAGGAATGGTTATTGCAGGTTCCAGGATTTAGATATATCAGTAAGAACGGAGGGGATGGTGAAAGAGGGTGAGTTCTGGCATTTTTAGTCAAGTATATTCTTAAAGTGGCAGAATGAATGTTTGAGGATTCATTTACTGAGGTAATATGGGCTGAGGTCAGAAAGAGGAAAGGAGTGGTCGCCCTGTTGGTAGTATTCTATAGGCCTCACAATACTTGCAGAGATGTAGAGGAAAGGATTGCAAAGATGATTCTGGTTAGAAGCGAGAATAACAGGGTAGTCGATATGAGGACTTTAACTGGCCAAACATTCACTGGAAATGCTATAGTTCGAATACTTTTGAAGGGTCCGTATATATCCAATGTTTCCTGACCCAGCATGTTGACATTCCAACAAGGGGCGACTTAGAATGAATTCGGATGAAGAGGATGGGGAAAGAAACTGTCGGGGATGGGCACTACTGAAATGAGGCTTATTCAAGGAATAACTATTGCTTGTCCTTCATACGTATGCACCTATCAGCCAGGGAGGACGTAGTCGAGTGATGGAGCTTTGGTTTACTAAAAAAGTCGAATCTTTGTCAAGAAGGAGGAGGCGGCTTATGTTAGTATGAGACGTGAAGACTCAGCTCTGGTGCTTGAAAGTTACAAGCTAGCCAGGAAAGACCTGAAGAGAGAATGAAGAAGAACCAGTAGGGGACATGAGAAGTCCGTGGTAGATTGGTTCCAAGAAAATCTTAAGGCGTTCTGTTGGTATATCAGGAATAAAAGTATGACGAGAATAAGATTAGGGCCAACCAAGGACAGTAGTTTGAAGTTGTGCACGGAGACAAATGAGATAGAAGAAGCGCGAAAGAATATTTGTTGTCAGTATTCATACTGGAAATAGTCAATTTTGTCGAACAGAATACTGAGATATAGGCTACGGGACTAGATGAGATTGAGTTTCAAAAGTATGAGGTGTTAGCAATTCCAGAAAGTGTGAAAATCGATAAGTTCCCTGGGCCGGATGGGATTTACCTTAGGATTCTCGGAGAAGTCAAGGAGGAGATTATTGAACAGCGTTTGGTTTCGATCTTTATGGAGTAATTGTCTACTGGAATAATGTCAGACAACAGGAGAATAGAAAATGTTGTCCCCTTGTTCAAGAAAGGAAGTAGAATCTACCCTGTTAATTATACACCAGTGACTCTTAATTTGGTTATGGTTAAACTGTTGGAAAAAGGTTTTAGGTGACAGGATTTATAATCATCTAGAAATGATTAAGTTTATGAAGGATAGGCAACACGGTTTGGTGAAGGGTACGTCGTGACTCACAAACCTATTGAGCTCTTTGACAAGATAACCAAACAAGTGAATGAGGGTTAAAATTTGGTGTAGTGTATGTGGATTTCAGTAAGGCGTTTGATAAGGTTTTGCCTGGTAGGCTATTGCAAAAAGTACAGAGACATGATATTGAGGGTGATTTAGTGGTTTGAGTGAGAAAATGGTTTGCTGAAAAACGACACAAATTTGTGGCTGATTGGAAATGTTCATCCTGGAGTTCAGGTACTAGTGGGGTACTGTAAGGATCTATTTTGGGTCCACTCCTCTTTATCATCTTATAAATAATCTGGATATGGGCTTAGAAGGATGGGTTAGTAAATGTGCGCACGACAGTGAGGTCGAGTCACTTGTGGACAATGCTGAAGGATATTGCAGGTTACAGAATTACATAGAAAGCTGCAAAGTTGAGCTCAGATATTGCAATTTGAGATTCATGTGGAAAAGTGTGAGGTGATTCGCTTTAAAGGAGCAACATGAATAAAACTTATTGCACTAAGCGTGAGATTCCTGGCAGTGTAGATAAGCAGCGAGATCTTGGTGGCCCTGTATATAGATCCTTGAAAGTTGCCACCCAGGTTGATAGGGTTGTTAAGAAGGCACACGGTGTGTTAGCTTTTATTGGTAAAGGAATTGAATTTCAGAGCCACGATGTCATACTGCAGCTGGGCAAAACTCTGGTGCGGCTGCACTTGGAGTATTGTGTACCTTACTGATCACCACATGATAGTAAGGCTGTGGAAGCTTTGGAGAGGGTGCAGAGGAGATTTGTTAGGATGTAACCTGATAGAGAAGGAAGGTCTAATGAGGAAAGACTGCAGAAGTTGAGACTGTTTTCGTTCGAGAGAAGAAGATTGAGAATTGACTTAATTGAGACATATAAGATAATCAGATATTTAGATAGGGTGGACAGCGAGAGTTTTTATTCCTCAGATGGTGATGGCTAGCACGAGTGGGCATAGCTGTAAATTGAAGCGTAATAGATATAGGACAGATGTCAAAGTTAGCTTCTCTACCTAGAGAGTAGGTGGTTGTGCGTGGAATGCTCCGCCTGAAACAGTACAAGATTCGCCAACTTTAAGACCATTTAAATGGTCATTAGATAAACATATGCATGAAAATGGAGTAGTGGATGGATCTGCTTCAGATTGGTTCCACAGCTCGGCGCAACATCAAGGGCCAAAGGGCCTGTATTGCGCTATAATGTGCTATGTTTTACGGATTTGATTCTTCAATCTGCGGGACAATAACTGACACCTGTTTCTCCAATTCTCTGTCACCATTATAATAAGGTTACAACATATTCACATGACATACCCGATACAGATTTCTTCTGTGCAGCATCTTTACCAGCTCGATTAACTGACTAAACTTTTTTTCAATTTGATAGCCTGCCTTTGGCAGTACCCCTTACTACGGATAGCAATGCTCATATGTCATCCCCATGATAAAACGCCCGAACATTAGAGTTTTAATCTGCCATCCACATCATTCTATTCTGTGCCATCATCATGTGCTGCTTTGCTAACGCAACTACTCGTTTTAATCTTCTCCTAAACTCAGATAAACCATCCAAGTGTGAGATCTTGGACTTCAGTCCCGCCAATTTTCCTTTAATTAGTTTGGAAGGCCCTCTCACTTCATGTCCGAATATTAATTCAACTTTAGCAAAATGAATCGATTCGTTTGGCGCATCTCTAACTAAAAACAATATGAATGGGAAATCTTCATCCTAATCATTCTGGTCTTCTTCTCAGTATGCACTTAACATACTCTTGACATGCAATCCAGCCCCATAAAAACGCTTTTGTAGCTTAGCCTGTGTCGTCCACACACCTCGATGATTTCCTGGCAATTCATGTACAATGCACAACACTTCATGTCTGTATGGGACTGGCAACACAATCTGGTGCACGTTAGTCCATTTCTGCTCTGAATTACCCTGCCCCATTTCTGGTATAGTGTTAGGATTCTATCTTTAAGATAATAACCCTCAGGAATATATATCGCTTCATCTTTCTGTTGTATTCGACTTTTAAGACTAAACACCTCAGCTAAACCTACGACCTGTTCAGGAATTCCTACATCTTTACATCAGATAGGGTGCCAGCTAACTGAAGCTCAATTCTTTCATCTTTCTGTTGAGCTTTTCCTTCTTGCTGTAACTTATGACAGTAGGATATTGTTACGACACAGTTTGGAAAAAATCCAGGCTACATTAATTTAAATCCTCAGTTTGGCTTCACCACCACAAGGTGCAATCACACACTTTGGAACTTGCCTGGTCGTTGCCAAGAACAAACTGTATTTCTGTAACTGACACTCTGTTACTCTCTCCCACTGTTACTTCCCCAGTCGTTATTTGGCTCTGCAATCTGTTCTTAGACAGGAGAACGCTAAAGTTCTGCCCATTTATTTCACAAATTGTGACACTCTCGGGTAACATTTCAGGAAGAGTGAAAATAGTTCGATCTCTTACTATTGGAGATTGACCAGATCCCGTAACGCTTAAAATTATAGCTTCTTTCCCTTCTCCTCTTATTCTTCCTGAGTAAACTTTACTCACAGAAGTGAACTCCTTATGGAAATCGGGCACAAATTCAATACCCAAACCCTGGTCAGGCTCTGCAATGTCCTGCAGCTCCTCGACTTTTCTTGGGGTGTCCTTTCCCACTTTCACTAATGAAACTGGCTGAGCCTCTTTTACTGTATCATTTTCCACAGTGACTTTCTCCAATGAACAGCACTGTGACTTTACGTGTCTTACTTTACCACAGTGAAAACACCTGAGGCCCTTCACTTCCTTGGGCTTCTTTTCTTCATCTATGCTAAACGATTCCCAGTGTTCTCTACTCTTTGTTTTGTAGTGTAGCATCACCCCTTCTCCCAAATTTTATCCCTCCCTGGATGAAATTCTCATCAGAATCTAAATTTCACCTTTTGTGCCAATACATATTCATTAGCCATCTTTGCTGATCTTCTATTTCCTGAACTTGCTGAGCATCGACGTGAATTCTTATCACCTCTGGAAGTGATTTGTTAAAAACACCTCCATCAGAATAATCACTCTTACATCCTCATATGTCTTGTCTGTTTTTAAGGCATGCCCCTACCTATCAAAACTGCTATATCTAATTATTTCAAACTCAGCATAAGTCTGATCTGGTTCCTTCTTTATGCTTTTGTGCAGCTGTATATACACTTCTCATACCAATTCATAGACAATCATGATAGCCTACTTAATATCTGCATAATATCTTGACTCCTCATCTGACAGCGCTGCAAATACCTCACCAGCTCTGCCAACCAGCTTCGTCTAAACTAGCATTACCCACAAGTACTGTGGCTACTCCACCTGCCCTGTCAATTTTTCAAATAAAAAAAAAACAGGCTTCGACATCTTCCTCATCGAAATCCGGCAATGTTTTACCATTTTTGTATATATACCGATATACTTCCTTTATCGCAATCGTTACCTTGAATTTACTGAAGTTCAAACTATCTATTTCTTTTATTTTGTTCGGCCAATAACGTTCTCTCCATTTCTTTTTGTCACTCTGTTTCTCCTTTTCCCTTTCTCTTTCTCCTTTCTCTCTTCATGCTCAGCTAAGAACTTCCCCCTTTTCTTTGTCATCTGTCTCTCTTTCTTCTCTCTCTCTTTCTTCTTTTTTTCTCTCTCAGTTTTTGCTCAACTAAGAACCAACTCTCCCTTTCTTTTTCTTCTAAGTCCAGTTGCCTCTTTAGCAATTTAAGTTTTTTTAACTCCACTGCATTGGTCTGTTTCTCTGATTCATCTAAGTGCTTGACCAAGTCCATTACTATTTCAGCTTTCCTTTTGTCCCTGGTTAAACCCAATTCGAATCTGTTGACTAATTCTGAATAAAGTATACCCTTCCACTGTCTTTCTAAAGTTCCTTGGCAAATTTCGGAAACATCATCAAACTTCAGAACCTCTTCAGCAATGTTTCGAGCCATTCCCCTCACTTTTACTTTAGCGAACCACAAGTAACCGAAATTAAACACATTCTTACACCTAAGTTTCACTTAAATATCTAGGGAACTGATCACCAAATGTTTAAACCTGCTGGGATCTTTTGTACACCAAATCTGTTCAAATCTCTCCAAATCCCGAACAAGCACCCAAACTGTTATGACGCAGCAGTCTAACCTCTCTGATAATTAAATCCAAACACCTAGAAAGTTCGACTCACCTTTATTACAAGTGTGGCGAGTGAATGTTAACTCCTAATTCCAACTGTTTGAAAAAAAAGGAAAAGGCTATTTTCCAAACAGAAAACTAAACACAACTATTGGCAAAGTGAACACTGCTTCCCCATTTGAACACAATTCTATTGACATGCTGTTCCAATACCTCACTTACTTAACATTCCATTAACTTAATCTCAAGTACTCACAGTCTCTGTCTTCTCCACCGTCTTCACTCTTCTGTCTGATGATCTCCCTAGGTTGTCTCCTTTCTTTTTAATCTGAGTATATTTTACAGGAAATGATACCTTTTTGATAGAGTGCATTCTAATTATTTTGAGAGGAAATATTTTGATGGAAAATTAGCTCTCCGACTCTGTAGCAGTTGCTCTGCTTTTCAGTGGCAGTTGCTCAGACCAATTTTTTTAAATGCTCACGATTCTTTTCAGCTCCAAATATCATTTCCTGTCACTAACCCGATTTTCTCAAAACAATAAATTCAAACTTGGTTGGGGTTTTGTATCCAGGGCATAATTTAAACTAATTGGTTAAATTTGAATTATTGTCGACATAGCAACCAATGTTCATTTACCCATTTAAAAGCCAAGCGAAATATATACATATCTATTTTGAAATCTCCAAACCTTTCCATTAGGGCTGCAGAACCTGCAATTTAATTTTACTTCAATATTCAGAAAATACTTTCCATTTTAAAGTGAACATACATTCGTTCGCTTCGTAACAAATACGATTTAATAGCACAAATCATTTATTAAGGTTAATATTCAAAGTGCATTTCGAATTGTTTTCATTCCTAAATTATCCAAAAAGAGATACAGCTCGTTCATTTCAGTGGGAAATTAAATTAGTTCATTTTAATTAAATTCAGAAGAGCACTAAATCTATTTGATTGTTCAATTGTTTGCTCACTGCGAAAATTCAATGTTAGAGCTGGGGTGAGGAACCTGCGGCTGGAAGGCCGCATGCAGCCATCTTGGCCATGTGTGTGGCCTTTTGAATCAATCCAAGTTTTGCCGAACAAATCCTTTATTTCTTATTAATATGTTTTTTTGTCCTTTATTATTTTTATCTTAAAATGAATGTATTTAAAATACCAGAGAGTGAAAGAAAATTCAACAAAATAATCCTCAAAGACTGACCGCCACAATTAAAAAACATGCTAAGGCATATGGGCTATTTCGACACATGCTACGCTCAGGATTTGGATTTAATGCGACTCTAGAATGTACGTTATCTTCCCCTCCTGACTGGTGCCAGTAGCGCCCGAAGCTGGTTGGCGAGAGCCTGTGGGTATCCAGTAACGCCATTGTTTATCAGCATATGACAACAGTGCACATGGCTTTCGATTTGAAGTGAAATTTGAGAATAGTTACACAGTCTAACCGTATCAACATTTATTTTATTATTTTATTTTGTCATTTAACTGCCCGTCATGTCAACGAAGACCAAGAGAACGCTGAAGGAAGGAAACAGAGGTTTTAATGAGGATTGGGAATTGAAACATTATTTTGTGTCTGCTAAAGGTATGACAATTTGCTTTCTTTGTGATACTGCAATATCAACATTGAAGAAACATATTGCTTATAAGCATTATGCCACTCAGAATGACCACAAATATTTCAAATTACAGGGAGAGGTGCGGAAGGTGGCATTGCAGAAATTAAAAGATAAAAAGCAAAAGCAAAGACAGTTATTTCAAGCAGTATTAAGACCCGCAAAAAATGCCAACGAAGCAACATATAAAGTATCTTATATACACTGGTAAAGGGGGAAGCCTTACAGCGATGTGGAAATCATAAAAGAATGTATTGTCGAAGTTGTAGGGTGCTGAGACCTGGATAATGTTCCAAAGTACAAACAACTGCCTCTTTCAAGGAGAACAATAACTGATCGGCAGCAATGAATTAGCCCTCATCGTAACAGAACTCCAACATATACTCCAAAAGGAAAATACATATCATTCAATCGCTTTGGATGAATCAACTGATACTACTGACTCAGTGTAGGTTTTATAATTCATTCAGGCCATAACAGAATATTTTGTTTTCTACGAAGAGTTACTGGCTTTGGGCACTCTTACAGGTAGAACACGAAGAATAGATATCTTCACAAACTTTCAAGATAAATGTCATCAATTTAAACTGAATTTGGTTAATTTACTGAGTGTATGTACAGACGGTGCACCTTCCATGAAAGGAAAATATGAAGGCTTTATTACAGATAAAAAAGACAGATCCAGATGCTCTCATTTCTTTTCATTGTATCTTAAATCAGCAAGAAGCCTGTGCCAAACCTACGATTTTAAGTGACACTTTGCAACAAGTTATTAGTATTGTTAATTATATTCATGCAAATGCAATAATGGCATCGTCAGTTTCGTAGCATGCTAAAGTTAGTTGATGGGGTATTCAGTGTGGATTTGCCATATCATTCTAAAGTGCTTTGGCTATCGCAGTGACAGGTGTTAGCAGAAATTTCTATCTTTGTGAGAACAGATAATTAAATTTTATGAAGAACAGAGTCAGCAATGTGAATTAGTGAAAGAAGATTTTTTTTAGAAATGCTGCATTTCTGTGTGAGATTGTGTCAAAGCAAAATGACTTGAATATTTCTTTGCAAGGTAAAATTGGTCTATATACAATATGAGGCTAAAAATCAAAGCATTTGAAAAAAAACTATATTTTTTTCAAAACTCTTCTTCTTCAAAAGTAAATTTCGAATGAACATTTTCCCCAGTTAGCAAATGTCATTGATGTACAGGAGGATTCTTGCGAATCATTTGAAGAATACACAGCTTTTATAGACTTATTAATTGGACAATACAATGAAAGCTTCTCTGAATTTGAGAATCATGGCATCACACTCAAATTAGCAATTCAACCTCACCTAGTTGATGTCTCCAAGACTCCTAAAGAACTACAGCTGGAATTGGTTGAGCTCTCAGAAGATAACATTTTAAAGTCCTTATTTGATGTTAAGAAAGATCCGATTGAAGTATGGATAAATATAATAGAATACCCATGCCTTTGGCAACAGGCATGAAAAATGCTTCCTTGCTTTTCAACCACTTATTGCTGCGAATCAACATGCTTCTACTTAACCAAAATCAAGACACTCTTGAGGTCACAAATGACAGATACCGATCCAGAGGATCAGCTAAAACTGCAGACCTCCATGCTGCAACCAAATATTCAAATGTTTTCCAACAAACAGCAGTCACAACAAAGTCATTAAAAAGTTAGTTAACTTTAGAATTAAAATTTGTTTTCATTTTTTAGTTAGTACATAGTAATTAGATTTTTACAAAATAATGTGAAGTTTGAAGGCTCTATAATTGAAGTTCCTTGGATGCGGCTTTATTAAATTCCAACTAAGATAATGTGGCCTTTCAGCATGAAAAGGTTCCGCACCTCTGTTTTAGAGCATTGAAGTATTAATTTGAATACTGACATTTGATATGTAATTGTGATCATCACAACAATCTGGCAACATAATCTCTGTTCTAGACAAAATAAAATGTATTTCTTTGCTTTTATATCATAACATGTTGCCACAAGTTTAAATTGTCCTTCCATAAATATAGTAACAGCGTAATTGTTCTCTGAAATAATGCAAGTGCCAGTCTGTGAAATAGTTAGTGTTCATATCTCATTACTGCCCCAATTCCCGAAACACAGCAAATATCTCACGATTGTTCGGATCGGGAAACACATCACTTGCCGTCACGAACTACATAAAAATCGATTCAAAAAGTCCTGAATTCAGGCACAGCTGTCTGTGATACTGGCCCTGTACCTAAATCTGTACAGAGAGCTTCCAACCTGGGTCAGGGTAGCAATTTAAACATTTCTTCACAAAAAATACTTTGGAATTTACCTAGGATGGCCGGGGGTGGGGGTGGGAGGTTGGGGGACAGGGAGAGCGTGTCAACAGGCTATCACTTCTCTCATTGACGTAAAATGCAGTCCAAATTAGATATTAATGACTGGCCAGCAAACCAGGTCTGGAATATTCCTCTTCAGTCAGTGTCTGGCCCACGGAGCACATGTGTGGACATGGAGTGTCAGAATCATGTACATAAGCCACTCATCTGACATCTGACTTGCCTCCCAGACCCCATATATCTGCAGCCTGGACAAGACCCAGGATGCAGAAATTAACAATTAAACAGGATCCAGTAACACCTTGCGTCTGACAGTGAATCCAACAAACACATATGTTTTGTATGTCACTTTCACATTCATCAATGTCAAATAATATTATGCGTCTGCGTGAATGGCCAGAGATTAATACATATGTAACCCAACATACTTTTGAGTGGGTTCAGATAGAGATCAATCCTGCAGAGTGCATCTTAAGAAAACAGCAAACGCCAAGACAATAGTCAGTTCAATAACTGAGCTTGGCGGATTCTGTCTGGTGTAGGTAACCATCCACACATTGTACTAACACTGAATTGAATGTAACAATGGGCACCAGAACTGGAGGTCTTGGCCTGTCAATCGTTCTCAGCTTCCTGACCTCACACACCTCACTCCCTCACACATGCATCAATTGATGAGAAGCTAGCTAAAACAATGCGTGTTTCATCTCTACTTGTTACACTCCATAATGCCCTGTTCAACACACTGACTAGCTGTTTTCTATTTCAGGACTATCGATGATGCTGCCTTCCTGAGCAAGTACGGTTCCCATTATCCCATTGATCATAGAATGGAAAACATGGGAAGACACTCACGATTTCCTTGTGAGAAACTCCATCTGGAAAGAGCCAGTTTTCAACTACCAGAGGTAGAGTGATCATTGCTCACAAATGGTCAGCCAAGCCGGAAGCTTGCATATTCCGGTAGCAATGTTAGGAGCGCAGGCACTTACGGAGAGACACAAACGATGTTGGTCATTAATGAGGGTTTGGACCGAAGCAATCATCCTGACATCCACAAACGATGCTGCATTAGAACATTATTTCAAAGAGCCGCCACACTCTGCAGCACGGAGAAACCATGAAAACCATGCAAATCACCTTAAAAGTGTCTTCAAAAGGAACGGGTATCCAGTGAACAGAGTCTGCCGATTTCTAAACAACAAACCCGAGCAGGAAGACAAAACACGTCCAGAAATCCGAGCCAATCTCCCCTACATGAAAGACATCTCGGAAAAGACTACCAGACTACTCTGAGCCCATTGCGTCATGGTAGCCTGCAAACCCAGCAACACACTAAAACAGCAGCTAATGAACTTGTAAGATTCTATACAGGCAACAAACAAAACTAAAGTAATTTACAAAGTATCTTGCAAGAACTGTAACAAACACAACATTGGTCAAACAGGCAGAAATCCAGCTCCCAGGATACATGAACATCAACTGCCCACAAAAAGACATGATCCATTCTCACTAGTATCCTTACCTACGGATGAGCAAGGACACCATTTCAACTGGGAAAACACATCTATCCTAGGACCAGCTAGAGACATGCATGAGAATTCCTAGAAGCATGGCATTGCAAACAGAACGTTATCAAAAAACACGTTGACTTGGATGAAAATGTAATGGAGATACGGTGGGTTGCTGAGTTAAAGACGAATATAGCAGTTGGAGATGATGACAGGGAAAAATACACAGGGGCAGGTGGGCACTTTCAAAACAAAATTGTATAATGACTTAGTTAAGAGAAAAAAAAGAAATCTGTGAAATAGACAACACACTGTGAGTAATTGAAGGAGTGAGACCTTGTAGGGTTCAATCATAAGAGCCATATAGTCAGTGTCATCCAGCACAGGAGACACCCCTTGGTTGACAGCGACAAAAATAAAAAGCCCTGTAGACCCTGCAAGGTATTCCTCCATAAAGTTTCGGGGATAGTACCAAAATTGGGAGGGCTGTACTCCAAACAGCTCAAGCAACAATGTGACAGAACAAACCCTCAATTTGTGACTGACATTGAGACTGGAACCTCCTGTTGATTCCCCTCCCTTAGCCTCATATTGTCTGATCAAACACTGACACGGAAACCTCCTGCTGCTCCCCTCCCTCAATCTAATTTTCTCAGATTAAACACTGACACAGAAACCTGTTGCTGATTCCTCTCCCACAACCTCATGTTGTCAGATCAAATACCGACATGGAAACCTCCTGCAGACTCTCCGCCCACAGCGTCATGTTGCCAGATCTAACATTGACCAGGATGCCTTCAGGTGGCACAGTGGCGCAGTGGCTCAGTGGATGGAAATGCCACCTCACAGTGTCAGGGACCAGTGTACGATTCCACCTATGGGCGATGGTCTACGTGGAGTTTGCACATTCTCCCCATGTCTCTTTGGGTTTCCTCTGGAGGCTCTGGTTTGTTTCCCGCAATCCAAAGATGTGCAGGTTACGTGGATTGGCCATGCTAAATTACCAATAGTGTTCAATGATGTGTAGGTTAGGCGAATTTGTCAGGAGTAATTTTAGAATTGTACAGTAAGGGAATGGGTCTGGGTGGGTTGCTCTTCAGAGTGTTGGTGTGGGCGGAAGGACCTGTTTCTACATGTAGAAGTTCTATGGTTCTGTTCCAACATTCACCACCAACAGGTGCTCAGCAACAGCATTTCTGATTGAGATGGTTGGGTCCCAAAGGACCCAAAAGAGCTGCTCGACTTGGTCTGCGCCAGGTGGGGAGGGAACGACAAAGAGGGAAAAACATACTTGTCTTCATCCTCACCAATCTACCAGCTACAGCCACATTGATGGAAGACCATATTGGTGATAGTGATAGTGTCTAACGCATACAGTATTGCTGGAGACACAAGCCCCACTTTTCCATCGTGAATACTCTCTGTGTGTGAGTCAGACACTATCACCGTGCTAAACGGGACAGATTTCCAATAGATCTCATAACTCAGTACTAGGCTGTGTGAGATGATTCGTGTCATTACCAACAGCAGAAGCGTTGTTCTCCAACACATTGTTCTCTATCAGAGACTGGCATATGCTCCACTTTACCCTGACCATTCAGCAATTGAATAAATCCTTGTTCAATATAGAATACAGTTGGGCGGGAGGGTACGGGGTGGCTGCCAAGCGCAGCACCACGTACACCAATAAATGAGGGCAAGTTACCAAACAGGACTACTTACTCACCAAACAGTGTAAGCTGCAAGTGATCTACAGATCTAACCAACGAATCAGACCTAATCATTGCAATCCTTTCACATGCAATCAGGGTGAATGGTGGTTGACAGACTAACAAAAAACTCATTGGAGAAGGAGGCTCCACATAGATTGCCTTCCTCAATGACGGAAGTGCCCAACACAGGAACAGAAAATGTAAGGCTGAAGCATTCACAACAATGTTCTGACAGAAGTGTGGAGAGGATGATCTATTTAAGTCTCCTCCAGACGGCAGTCTTCAGCAAATTCAATTAATTTCACGTAGTGTCTACAAACAGCTGGAGGGATTGGATAGTGCAAAGACATTCCATTCCATGACATTCCATTCAATTATTCCTGCTGGGATACAGCACTGGCATCGACCTGACAACGTGGAACCTATCCGGGTGTGTCGTATGACTGCCCCATTGGTCTAATCCTTAGCATTATTAAAGTGATGACAGATGCGAAGTCCAGTGGTATCAAGCGGCACTTCCTCAGCACCAAATGTCTCACTGAAGCTCGGTTTGGGCTCTGTCATGGCCAATCATCCCCTGACCACAATGAAGTCTTGGTAAAAAATAGGTAACAAGAAAACAGCTGAATTCTGGAGATGAGGCGATAGTGACTGCACTCGACATCATCATAACTGCATTTGACCAATTGTGCATCAAGGATTAATGGCAAAACTTGAGGAAATGGGGATCAGGGAAGCCTCTGCACTGACTGAATTTATACCTGGTTGAAAGGAAGATGGTTGGGGTTAATGGAGAGCAACCATCTCAGCTCCAGAACAGCTCTGCAACTGTTCCCATGGAAGATATTTCTGGGTAAATCTTCAGATCAGAAATGGAAAGGTAAGGCACTATACTTCGACGTGATGATAGACTAGCTGTCTCATTAGACACAGATAACTGGTGCTAGTTTAACTGGAAAATCATGATGAATCAGGTCAGGGAGATGTTGAATCGGGCAGTCCTTTGCAGTCAGCTCAGTCAGTCCAGGAAGTAAACCCACACCGTTGGCATTAAACTAGCTTCAAACTGGTTGAGCTAATCAAGTCCTCACTCAGCTCCTCCACGCAGATATTTTAATGTTAATCTGTTCAGATATATTTTTGCATACCTCTGGAGTAAGTGGAACTTGAAGAAAGCACCCTAGCTCAGAGAGAGGGACACTATCCGTGAGATATAAGAATGTTCTCTGTCCTCGGCCCAATAATCTATAGTTGCTTCATAAATAACCATCCATCACAGTAAAGTCAGTAGTTGTGTGTTTGCCAATGATTGGACAATGTTCAGTGCCATTCATTATTACTCAGATACCAAAGCACTCTTTATCCAAATGCAATATGACCTGCAAGCCATATGTGCGTGTGCTTAAAAGTGACAAGTAACATTTGCATTACACACATGCCAGACAACGATCACCTCTAACATGACAGCATATAAGCGTCATCCGCTAACATTCAATGCCATCATCATTACTGAAAAGCCAACACCAATATCCTGGGAATTAACATTAGCAGAACTATAATGATCATATAAAGTCATTGCTCATTTCTCTGAAGGGCTTATGGTCGAGAGTGTGGTGCTGCAAAATGACAGCAGGTCAGGCAGCATCGAAGGAGAAGGAGAATCGCCGATTCGGGCATAAGCCGTTCGTTAGGAATGCTTAGTGAATAATCGAAAAGTGAGTGTTGTCAAAGAATGTCTGACTTCAGTGGAGAAGCTATGCTGTTAATTGTTAGAATAATGCTGAAAATATCAACATTGATATTTCCAAGTAAAAGTCACACACAAGGACGTTGGGCTGGGATCAGGCTGACCATCAATGTAGCTGCACACTTTTGTTTGAATACTGACCTTGTGGAGCTGACATACATATGGTTCATGTGGGATTCAAAGTAAGATGTCATGTGCTGCACGAGTCCATCTCCTTTAAAGCGCTTTCTAATAGGTTGAGGTCCAAAGTGCAAAATTACAGAGTTTAGGTGGCACACAAGAAGTCGTATACTTGAAAGACATCGTTATTGGAAGGATATGTTCACCAATATTTAACTGTGTTTGGACCAGCATAGAGTCCTTTGCTAGGCCATTGGCCAGTGTGCCCCATGCATTTCTCTGTTGTTCAGTTATGTCTCAAATTGGTCTCTTGTGAGAGATCGATGAATAACTGTCCAGCTCCAGTTTGGAAGCTCTCTGGACAGATTTTGGCGATGGCCAGAATTTTGGAGGTAGCTGTGAGGCCCAGTAACACTGCATCTAAATTCTGTCTTTTCCAAATCACATTGGACAGCTTTGCAGACTGCATAATATTGCGTTCACTGATCTGAACATGGATCACCTGTTTACTACAGTCACTGAATTGTATAATAGTTAGGTGTGCGCTCTGGCAATTTAATTGTTCTTCCAATCGATTGTTTTCAACTGAAAAGCAATGATGTCTGATTTATAGTAATATATGTAAGAAATAATGGTATCAACACTTCTTTGTACAAATGTACAAAAAGTTAAATCGACCTGCTGTGTATTTCCCACAGACTAATCAAGCAACAGTCAGATATTGTCTGTGAAGCAGGACTATGTCCCAGGGAACTTCACCACCCTCTCTGGTAGGTTCGTTCCCACTGACAGAACACTGCCAGATAGAGGGTGGCAGTTCCTTGGTATATAGTCGAATACAGTGTTCAGCATTGATGCTGGAGCCTGTGGCTGCTGGACTGTTCTGCAGTAGGTTATGATGTAATCAATTAAAAATATATATAATTGAACACACCATCACCAATCCGCTTGCTGCAAATACACCTCCCTGTTTTATATATGGTACGTTTGGTCACTGCAGAGTCCTTCCAGAGAGGAACAGCCAACTTCACATTCTGTGTACCCTTCACTATGTTACGAAGCAACCTGTGTTCTGAATGGGACAGAGTTTAAACAGATCGAGCAACTAACAATGAGGCGTCCATGAGGTGCAGTGGGCCATCGGCAGCAACAGAATCATACTCTATACAACTCATAGAAGCTGCAACCTCAAGGCCCGACATAACTTCCACTCACAATCACCATCAAGTGGGCGGCACGGTGGCACAGTGGTTAGCACTGCTGCCTCACAGCGCCGGAGACCCGGGTTTAATTCCCGCCTCAGGCGACTGACTGTGTGGAGTTTGCACATTCTCCCCGTGTCTGCGTGGGTTTCCTCCGGGTGCTCCGGTTTCCTCCCACAGTCCAAAGATGTGCAGGTCAGGTGAATTGGCCATGCTAAATTGCCCGTAATGTTAGGTAAGGGGTAAATGTAGGGGCATGGGTGGGTTGCGCTTCGGCGGGTCGGTGTGGACTTGTTGGGCCGAAGGGCCTGTTTCCACACTGTAATGTAATGTAATCTAAATCTAATCTAATCTAAAAGCCAGGAATCCACCCTGGGTCAATGAAGAGTGCAGATGGACATGGCGGGAGCAGCACCAGTCAGACATAGATATGACTGAACAACCTGGAGAAGCTCTTAATGCCTTCAGCTACGAAACAGACGGACTTGCATGCTCAACAGCATAAAAAGCAATTGATAGACAGAGCCCAGTGAACCCACAATCAATGGTTCAGACCTTTCTCTGTGGTTCTGCTACTTGTAGTTTTAAAATACAGAGGTCAATGAAACAGCCCATTGGAAGAGGGGGCTACTCTCCAAAAACGAAATCCACAGTATGGGGCAGTGCAGCACATCTGGGAAAAAATAAAACTGTTACATTTGTGACGATCTTCAACCAAAAAGGCTGAGCAGATTATCCATTTAAACCTCCTTCAGTGGGCCCTAGCACCACAGGCCCAAAAATAGAGAATTTGATTAATTTCACACAAGGTCAAGAAATGGCTGGAAACACTGGAAACTGCAATTTAACTCCAGAGATTGCCACACCTCGAACCAATCTGTTCCATTCCAGCAAGAACACTAACAATTACCAACAATGTAGCCCAAGTATGTCCTGGAAACAAAAAGCAATTCCCTTCCATTGCAGCCAGTCACTGACCTATCGGTGTACGGTCTACCATGGAATTGTGAAGGAAGGTGTCAGCAATAATGTGATCAATCAGCAATAATTTGCTCAGTGTCATTCAGTACGTGTCCCGTCAGGCTCACTCAGCCCCTGACCCCATTGCATGCTCAGTTCAAAAGAGTGGGAGTCCAAAGGGACATTGACAGTAATTACTCTGAAAATCAAGGCACCATTTAACAGTGTGTGAAAACAGGACCCCGAGTAAAATTATAGTTAGTTGGAATCTATGGAAGAGACTCTCCTGGTTGGAATTATTACCAGCAAAACAAAATAATATTGTCAATGTCAGTAATTGGAACTCAGGAGAGCCCTGCAGCCATTCATCAGGAAAGAGAGTGTTCGGGGCTCAACCATTTCCAGCTACCATACCCAACAGTGTCAATGGGCTGAATGACTTCCTCATATTCCTGGGAGGTGCTGAACTGGATGTTCCTGCGTGAGGTGCTAATGAACTGGATGTAGGTTTGCTCGCTGAAACCTACACCCAACACCGCAACCTGAGCTACAAATCTTCTCAAAACCTGCTGAATGAACTCGTATTTTATTGAGGCAATGTGCAGTGTCAGGCAGTGCTGTTACATGAATGTTACCGACCCTTAAACAGCACAAACCTGAATGGACTCCGGGTTTTGCTGCACAGGAGCTGACTGGGGACAAAATGTTCTGAACACTGTGGAATCTTCAGTGACCATCCCCATTTCTGATCTTATGGTGGGGAGGGTGGGGTCGGGAAGACAATGATGAAGCAGCTGAAGATGTTTGTGAAAAGGAAACTATCCTGAGGATTTCCCACAGAGGTGACCCATGACTGAGATGATGAACACTTTCCTTTGCACCTTGTTTGACTCTAAACACTGGAGAGTTTTCTCTGATTCCCATTAAGCCCAGTTTTGCTAAGATCATTGATGTCAACAGAAGTCACCCACTGACTTGATATCAGGGCCAGTCATTTTTACCTTAATTCTTGTGTCAACCACTTATTTTTCATATCAATAATCCATGATATAGTAGCAGCAAGTGGTTTATTCAAACAGGTGGTATTGAATTTCTATTCTCAGGATTTCAATTCTCAAGAGTTTTCTGGGGGCTAGATGAGTGAAGGTATTTGAAGAGGAGGTAGATGGATATTGGCCTGTCAGAGAGTTGAGGGCTATGAAGAATTGGGTATGAAAGAGTTTTTGAGACCAAGAGCAGATCAGTCATGATCTTAATGAAGGGTAAGGCAAGCTTGGGGAGTGAACGACTTCCCCCTGTTTCTGATGTTCTCACATTCTGTTATTGCAAACTTAGTGGGTGTTAGTTTCCTGGACATTCTGTTATTGAATATTGCAGCCAGGGAGACAAGAGGATTTTGTGAGCCATCTCTGGGTGAGGTATGGAGGTTGTTTTCACAGTGAATCTGGGTCTACAACATGATAACCAATGAAGCAGAAGTTGCAGAGAGGGGAAGCTCTGTAAAGAGACATGAGGGGCTAATTTCATACCTGCCTGGGTTTTCCAATTACATTTCCCAAATCACGTCAAAGTGTGTGTTACAGTCTTGAATGGCTGAATGGTCTCCTCTGTTTTTGTGCACCAGGTTGTAGGAGTAAGTGGCCTCCAACTGCTCCTGTCGAGCAGGTTGGAGAGGCTGAATGGAACACAGCAACATGGGATTGAGGAGCAGGAGTGGGTCATACTTAGAGCCTTCTCCACCAGACACGAAGGTTGTGGCAGATCAGGTTGTGGTCTCAGCACCTGCCGGTGTCCCATTATCCGTGATTCACTGCCCTGTCAAATATTTAACTAAAGCAGCTTTCAATCAATGTGAACACAGAGGCATGATAAACTTCCAGTGAAGATAATTCTGACTTGA
The DNA here is from genome assembly GCF_004010195.1 of Chiloscyllium plagiosum. Classification (NCBI taxonomy): domain Eukaryota; kingdom Metazoa; phylum Chordata; class Chondrichthyes; order Orectolobiformes; family Hemiscylliidae; genus Chiloscyllium; species Chiloscyllium plagiosum. The sequence continues at coordinate 58,185,021 of NC_057727.1, read as the reverse complement.
AAGGTCCTTTCAAAATTATTCATCATCCCTCTTATAGAATCAGAGTGTCATGCAGAATGAAAAGAGACCCGTTAATCCAATCAGTTCACTCCGATCAGATATCAAATTCGATCTACTCCCATTTGCCAGCATTTGGCCAATATCCCTCCTCTTTCAGATACATTTTTTAAATGTGCGATTGTAACCTTCACCACTTCCTCTGACAGCACTTTCTGTACACACATCACTCTCTGTGTGAAGCATTTACCTTCAGGTCCCTTCTAAATCCTTCGCCCTCTCGCCTTCAACCTATGCCCTCTTGTTCTTGACTCCCCTATCCTGGGGAGCAGAACGTGGCATGCCCCTGATGATTTTATAAACCTCTATAATGTCACCCCTCAGCTTCTAACACTCCAGGGGGAAACACCTCAACCTAATCAACCTCTCCCTAAAGCTCAAACCTCTACTCCTGGAACATCCAAGCAAATCTTTTCTGCAGACAATCGAGTTGTACGCAATATTTTTAAAGTGGCCTCACCAACATCGTGTACAGATGCAACATGTCACTACAACTCCTGCACTCAATGCTCTGACTGAATAAGGCAAATGTGCCAAATGTGTTCTGTACCACTCTGTCTACCTGCGACTTCACTTTCAAGGAACAATGCAGTTGCAGTCCTAAGTCCCTTTGTTCCACAACACTCCCCAGTATATTACCATTTAGTGAATAATTTCTGCCCTGATTTGCCTTCACAAAATGCATAACCTCGTATTTACCTCAGTTAAAGTTCATCTCTCACTCCTTGCCCCTTTGTTCCACCTCGTTGTACTCATCAATCTTCTTTGTCACCTTTTCATAAATCTGAACCAAATTAATGAGACATGATTTTCCATGCACAAAGCCACTTTGACTACCTCGATCAGCCATTGCCTTCCCAAATATATGTAAATCCTGTCCCTCAGAAACCCTTCCAACAACTTACACCTCACTGACATCAGACTCACTGGTATATAGTTCCCCGGTTTTTTGGGTCACTGATTAATTTTTGAGTCCCACTCCTCCACTACTCACAACAAATGTAAAATGTAACCAGGTTGGTGATAAGGCCAACGATATCGGTGTCAGACTGGATCAGGGTCAGATTTGGGAACAAATCAGGCTAGTTTCTTTAATCTGCTAAAATGGCACGCTTATGATCCAGAGCAATCTTACTCAAACTATGATGGAAAGATGAATGGCAAACTGTTTGGAGATTGCAAATAAGGAATCGATATTTCCCTTTTCAAACACACACACACACACACACACACACACACAAATAAACAAAATCTTTGCATTTTCAGGTTGAAAGAACTTTGTCCAGATTTTAGTGTAACTCATGACAAAAGAAAATAAAAAGCTTGTCCATAATGTTATTCAGCTTCTGAAGATATTCTACTCACTCAAACTGCTAGCAATGGGATTTCATCCTGGAACAGTTGGATTTGGCTGAATTCCCTTTGCATTAGGCAGTGAGGAGATTCCAATGAATTCTGGGCAGGTGTCACCCGAAGGGTAATACAGTGGCTGAGTGGTTTGCACTGTTGCCTCACAGCACCAGAGATTTGGATTCGATTCCAGCCCATGGCGACATTCTCTGTGGAGCTTGCACCTTCCCCTCTTTTTGCGTGAGCTTCTAATGGGTGTTTCAGTTTCCTCCCATAGTCCAAATCTTCACGTTAGGTGAATTCGTCATAGTAAATTGTCCATAGTGTTCAGGGATTTCTAGGTTCGGTGCATTAGTCAGGGGTAAATGTAAGGGAACAGGTCTGGGAAGGTTACTCTTTGAACGGTTGGTATGGACTTGTTGGGCTGAAGGGCCTATTTCTACACTGCAGGAATTCTATGAAAACGGTAATGACGACTGTAGAGGCTTTCTTTTTTTTAGCTCACACACATTGCTGTGATGAGGAACAATGAAGGAGAGGGAGTGCAATAGGCTATTCCTTCTCAGATAGATTACAAATTCTACCTCTCTGAGCTGAATCACACAACAATGTCATCCTCTCACAAATTGGATCACGTCAAGTCTCTTTGTAAATTGTCTGAACTATGCTTCCATCACATTCCCTGCTCTATGTAGCTGTGTCGTTGCTGCTGTCATACACAGAGCCATACTCTTAGCACAAAATGGTCCCAGTCGATTTGAAGATATGTTTAAAAGTCCCAGCGTCATTAAAAAATAAAATGTTTAATAGATTCAGAATACCTGTGTTAAAACGAATGTATTTTTTTTTAACAAATATAGAAATTGATGGAAAAGCTCGTCAGGTATGTCGGCATCCGGATGCCTTTTGCATGTTGTAGTTTTACAAGTGTCCAACACTTCCTCTGGCAGCTCATTCCATATGCACACCGCCTTCTGCGTGAAAAGGCGCCCCTTAGACCTCATCAAAATCTTTCCCCTCTCACTTTCAACCATTGCCCCCTAGTTTTGGACACCGCTAACGTGGGGAAAAACCCTGACTACTCAACCTATCCATGACCATTCTCATTTTATAAACCATTACCTCTATGAAATGTGACTCTAATCAAAGCGAATGGCTGTACTTTCAGTCATCCCGAGCCTAAATTCTAAATTCAATACTGACACCTCTTCCTTCTCTATCAAGTCATAATTCTAAATCCGTTTTCCTGAGTTTGTTCAGATGTATCATGAGGCACTTCTGTGGGATTTACACCTAGATCTTTGTGCCCAGAGGTATGGACATTTGCGCCACTCGGCAACACCTGTAAAGCTGTAACATCATTCGCCTATGGGTTTGCTCATCAGCCTGTTATGACATGCTGTGACATACCTCTGCAACAGGGAGGACCTGAATCCCGATCTTCTAGTCCAGAGCTAGGAACACTGCCACACAAGTTCAGGAATTTGAATCAAATCCAGAGCTCTGGCTCAGAGGCAGGGAGCATACCCACTATACTGCCATACCCTGATTTGAGTGATATTTTAAGTGTCAGCCTTCAGCTCGGTATGGATTTATTATAATCAAGTTACCATTACTGAACGACACGAAACACTTTGTATTGTTAAACAAATGCAAGATATTTGTCTGAATTGTGGGATGTTGGATGCACATGCAGTGCCATCTAAACTAACTATGAACATCTTTAATTGCTTTTATCTGTAGTCTACAAAAGTAGGGAAAGAAATCCTGCAGACACACTCTGCACAATGAAGGGTGTCAAATAGATATTTATTTCTGAACACCAGAGACGAAGGAAGAGCTTAATTTCTGGGCCCCAAAGCACCGAACAGTATTACCCAACTCTCACATGCGACTGCCCTCTTCCTGAAACCATGAAATGATCCAGGCCACTGATTACTGTCCAGCCTCTCATCCCCACTGACAGTGTCTGCAATCTGTCCCTCCTCCCTCTAACTGCAGAAGACAGACCAAAATCAGGGTCTTTGTGAAAATCAAGGCCAGAGTGCGCAGGCCCCTTGGAGAGTGGATGGGTATTTTAAATTGATGGGTGAGGGCGAGGAGGTGGTAATATCACACACTGGGGCTGAGTGGTGGCAGATGGAGTTTAGTTTTGATTAATGCGAGGTATTGGATTTGGTAAATCAAACAACAGCATGATCTATACAATTAAAGGAGGGCGTTTGGCAGTGTTCTGGAACAGAGACCTCGGCCGTCAGGTATAAGTCTTTAAAATTTGCATTTCATATAGATACTGAGCTGAAAAATGTGTTGCTGGAAAAGGGTATCTGGTCAGGCAGCATCCAAGGATCAGGAGAATCGACGTTTCGGACATTAGCCCTTCTTCAGGAATGCCCTCAGGAAGATTCCTGAAGAAGGGCTTATGCCCAAAACATTGATTCTTCTGCTCCTTGGATGCTGCCTGACCTGCTGCGCTTTTCCAGCAACATATTTTTCAGCTCTGATCTCCATCATTTGCAGTCTTCACTTTCTCCTACTTCATATAGATAGTGTGGTTAAGAAGGTGTTTAGCACACTTGTCTTCTGTCGTCAGACCTCTAAGTATCAGAATTTGGACGTCATGTTGAGGTCATATAGGACATGGGTGAGGCTTCTTCTGGAATACTGTGTCCAGTCTGGTCATCCTGCCAGTGCATTTCATAGGCAGACTATCCTCTGTGTGAAACAGCTGGCCCTTAGGTCACTTTTAAATGTTTCCCCTCTCACCTTAAACCTATGACCTCTAGTTTTGAACTCCTCTACCCTGAGAAAAATACCTTGACTTTGGTACTATTGACCTTGATATTATTAAGCTGGGAAGGATTCAGAAGAGAATTACGAGGATGTTGCTGGGAATGCAGGGATGGAGCGATAAGGAGATGCTGGATATGCTGGGACTTCTTTCACTGGAGTGTATGAGATTGTGGGTGAACTTTACAGAGGTTTATAAAATCATGAGGGGAACAGATAAGCTGGAGGGCTGATGCCTTTTTCCTCGTGTTAGGTCTTCAAAACTGAGGGACATTTTAATGTGCGTGGAAAAAGATTGACAAAAGTCATGAGAGGTAATTATTTTAGATAGAAGCTGGCTTGTGTGCGGAATGAACTTCCAGAGGAAGTGGTGATGGCAGGGGCAGTTACAACATTTAAAGGACATTTAGATCAGTACATGGATAAGACATCAAACTGGATTGTGCTGTGAGCAGCTGTCCTCTCCCCCCTGTGTGTGAATGGATCCCTGTTGGTTTTCACCCTCTGCCAATGTCTGTGCAGTGACGTGGGGAGGTCAGCAGAAGGTGGCATTGCATCAGTTTAAACACTGCAGAGACTGCCAGACCTTCCCCACACAGAGACTCACAGATACAGACACAGGAATTGTTAGGACACGGCAATGAGCTCATCTGGTATTTTAAACTAACCGTAAATAAGTACTCAATTCATCTCGTAAACTGTTAAAATATGAGTGACAGAGAACTCCCAAATACCACCGTTTAAATAAAAACACCAATTGTTTTTTAACTCTCAACGTGAACATTTTATATCAACTATTCACAACCCTGAGACCCCATTTCTTTTAACTGCTTATAACCCGACTTCAACCCTATAACAATAGAGTCTTTCAATAAGACGCTTATTAAAATTACATAAATAAAATTTCAAAACCACACAGCAATTGTTGTCTTCGCTGTCTTCTTCCGGCTGTGGATCTCCCTGGGTCTTCTTCTTTCTTTTTTTTTCTGCGGATATGTTTCATATGTAAAATACCTTTGTTCGAGAGTGTGTCCTAATCTCTTGGATCTATGTTGATAGCAGTTACTCTGTCTGCAATTTTCAAAATACCTGCATTTTTAATATCCACAACATCAGATTATCTCATTGGTTCAATTTTCGACAAACAATAAATTCAAACTTGATTTGATTTTAGTATGCTGGGAATAATTTAAACTGTTTGGTAAAATTCAAATTGTTGTGAAAAGAGCAACCATCTCAGGGATCTATTTCACAGCCAAATTTTATATATTTTCAGTTGTCCTTTGACACTCTCGGTCTGCCATCCTCTCATATACACAGGTGCTTGTAAGCTCTCAATTCAGAACAGCACTCTCTCTCTCCGAAAGGTACATTACACGCTTTCAACTACATAACTTTAATACCCTGGTGTCAAGGCAGAGAAGTGCAGCCTATTCGGATTCCTCCTGCTCTCTGTATTGTCAATATTTCATTCAGTACGTCTTGTGTATGTCATAATTTTTGATGCTCCATTGACAGCATGTCATTATTCGACGCTGTCCGTGGGAATATATCAGTATTTCACTTGCTCACACTCGTGTGTCTGGCAGGATTTCAGATGTTTCTTGGGGACTGTGACACAATGAAAATCTCAGTGTTTGTAGATGGCACCAAACCTAGAAGAACTGTAAAGTCTATGGAGGATAGTGTGGAAATCTAACAGGATAATGACACGCTGGTGTAGTGTTCATATGCATGGCAGATGGGGATCAATGCAGAGAAGTGTGAGGTCATGCACTTTTGTAGGACAGACAAAGAATGGCATTTTAAAACAGGCTGTACCGTTATAAAGGGGGTGCAGGAGCGTAGGGCCCTGGATGTATATGAGCACAGATTATTGAAGATGTCAGGACAAGTGGGGAGAGCGGTAAATATCACAGATTAGTTTCAGTGTCTGAGCTGTTTACAGGAGGAGGTGCAGGAGGGAGCCTCGTGCTCCCTTCCTGGGCGATCGTAGTGACGATGTGATTAGATTAGATTACTTACAGTGTGGAAACAGGCCCTTCGGCCCAACAAGTCCACACCGACCCGCCGAAGCGCAACCCACCCATACCCCTACATTTACCCCTTTAACCTAACACTACGGGCAATTTAGCATGGCCAATTCACCTGACCCGCACATTTTTGGATTGTGGGAGGAAACCGGAGCACCCGGAGGAAACCCACGCAGACACGGGGAGAACGTGCAAACTCCACACAGTCAGTCACCTGAGTCGGGAATTGAACCCGGGTCTCTGGCGCTGTGAGGCAGCAGTGCTAACCACTGTGCCACCGTGCCGCCCACTGTGCTGTGATCCCACCCTCCTGTCCACCGTAACTGTGGAGATTCCATTTGCATCAGCTCTCCACAAAAGGGAAATGGCACCAGGGCAACGACTTCTAAGTTGTGCCAGGGGTAAATGGACCTCCAGTGGGTTTAAAATGAGAATTGTCCTTCACTGAACATTGCTCCTTACTCAGTTGGTGGAACATGGGTGTTTCAGCATCTCCACACAACGTGTCCCAGTCTTCTCAGGCACTTACCAGTGTCCTTCCCACATGGCAGAGTTGAGAAGGTTGTGAGGGAATGGATATTGGGCACTCCAACACCCAGCTTGGTCCTTTCTGTCCTTTTACAGGCTGTTTCTCCTGGAATGAAAGAAAGGGGGGAGGGAATGATGATTGGAGTGACTGGCCCTGCTGTTGGTGCTGGTGTAGGTGGGGGGATATGGTGAGGGGTTCGGAGGGAGTCAGTCAACAGCGTTGTATCCATGTAGTGTTATTAGTGTGGGGGGTACAGTGGAGGGAGAGAGAGAGAGAGAAAGTGCTGCTTGCAGTAGTGAGAGTGGTGGAGCATGAGCCTTGTTCGGGGGTGGGTGCTATAACAGGTAGGCAGTGAGAGTGAGGGTGCAGAGAGAATACGGTGACCCTTATCCTGACAGAGCGGGGGAGGTTACTGATGTTTGTCCTATATACTGGACATTTCTTCAGAACGCAGATCTTGCACTGAGCTGGGCGGTGAGCTCAGATCATCCTCGATGTATCTAGTGGTGTGGTCCCCGGAATGGAAGAGAATGGTCCCCCTCTGTACTAGCCGATTCACCAGGACGTCCGTGGCCTTACCGACAAACTGCGGTGTAATTGTCCCTTATCTGCCATGCTCGGCGTAAACTGTACAGGGCAACTCCAAACTGAGAAAGCTCAAACGTGCGCCCATTGGCCTTTTAAGGTTGGCACCAATGCCATGGCTCACAAAATATCCAAGGGCATCCGGGCAATGGTAAACACCTCCAGCCATGATGGATGGGAGAATCGGGCTGGCATTGAATAAGAGGTACACCAGGGGGTGGAGTGGGTCATTAATGAGGTGAGTTCGATAAGATAACACCAGGAAGCTAGCTCAGCCTCGTTCAGACAGTCCCTCTGTCACACTCGATGAAAATGGCACTGAGACAAATTATTGTTAGAAAACTGCAGACGTAATGCACATCCGAAACCGTCCATCACCCGAACTCACACCAATATGCCATTCACCCATCATTCCTAGAAATACTGGCTCATGTTGCAGAATGCAATTGAATTGCCTTAACTTAAACGTTCTGAAACTTGAGAACATTTCCTTCCATGGCATGCTTTTCGATATTTCCCTCTCTATCTATACCCCAAACCTCTCCAATTCAGCAATATTTAAATGGATTCCTCCGCCATCTCTCTCTAGCAGTGAATTTCACACCGACAGTACCTCCTTGTCATGGCGCAATGGAGATATGCAGATAAAAATGGATGGGAGCTTCCCATCCTGTAATTTCCAGTATGGGCTGCAAGTTTCACCACACTGGGCAGTGATCTAAAACAGTGTTACGGAGCAATGCACTGGGGTTGGGCACACAGCTCGACAGGTTTACAATTCCAGATTTACAGATTAATTCACAGACGATCACTGCAAAGCTCGCTGTGCTGGTCAGAATGTCTCATTGAGTTTTGCAAATCAACGCACAACTGTGGTCTGCATAGCTCTCTGAGCTGGACAGATGTCTAATCCGGGTTTATAGATCAATGCATTGCTGTAGTCTGCACATCTCTCCGGGCTGCACTGATATCTACACCGCGCTTACGGATTTATGCATTGCTGTGGTCTGCACAGCTCCCTGTGCTGGACAGCTATCTAGTCTGGGTGTATAGATCAATGCACAGCTGTGGTCTGCACAGCTCCTGTTGTTGGACAAATATCTACTGCGCGTTTATAGATCAATGCACTGCTGTGGACTGCATAGCTCCGCGGGCATGACAGATATCTAGTCTGGGTATATAGATTAATTCACTGCAGTCGTCTGCACAGCTCTCTGTGCTATACTTATATATATAGTCCTGGTTTATACATTAATGCACTGCTGTGGTCTGCATTGCTCCTCATGCTGGACAGATATCGAGTCCATGTTTATAGTTCAATGTACTGCTGTGGTCTGCACAACAGTTTTTGCAGGAAAGATATCGAGTCAGGGTTTGTGGATCAATGCTCGGCTGTGATCTGCACAGCTTCCCGTACTGTTCAGACATCGTGTCCGCTTTTATAGATCAATGCACAGCCATGGTCTGAAGAGCTCCACGTGCTGGACAAAAGTCTAGTCCAGGTTTATAGATCAATGTATTGCTATGGGCTGCATAGCTCTCCGTGCTGGCCAGATACCTGGTCTGAGTTTAAAGATAGAACATAGAACATAGAACAGTACAGCACAGAACAGGCCCTTCAGCCCACGATGTTGTGCCGACCACTGATCCTCATGTATACACCCTCAAATTTCTGCGACCATGTCCAGTAGTCTCTTAAATGTCCCCAATGACCTTGCTTCCACAACTGCTGCTGGCAACGCATTCCAGGCTCTCACAACTCTCTGTGTAAAGAACCCGCCTCCGATATCCCCTCTATACTTTCCGCCAATCCGCTTAAAACTATGACCCCTCGTGTTGGTCATTTCTGCCCTGGGAAATAGTCTCTGGCTATCGACACTATCTATGCCTCTCATTATCTGGTATACCTCAATTAGCTCCCCTCTCCTCCTCCTTTTCTCCAATGAAAAATGTCCAAGCTCAGTCAACCTCACCTCATAAGATAAGCCCTCCAGTCCAGGTAGCATCCTGGTAAAACTCCTCAGAACCCTGTCCAAAGGATCCACATCTTTCCTATAATAGAGCGACCAGAACTGGATGCAGATTTCCAAGTATGGTTTAACCAAAGTTTTATAGAGCTGCAACAAGATCTCACGACTCTTAAACTCAATCTCCCTGTTAATGAAAGCCAAAATACCATATGCTTTCTTAACAACCCTGTCCACTTGGGTGGCCATTTTAAGGGATCTATGTACCTGTACACCAAGAGCCCTCTGTTCCTCCACACTGCCAAGAATCCTATCCTTAGTCCTGTAATTAGCTTTCAAATTCGACCTTCCAAAATGCAAAACCTCACATTTATCTAGGTTAAACTCCATCTGCCACCTCTCAGCCCATTTCTGCATCCTGTCAATGTCCCGCTTCAGCCTACAACAGCCCTCTATACTGTCAACGACACCTCCAACCTTTGTGTCATCTGCAAACTTGCTGACCCATCCTTCAATCCCCTCATCCAAGTCATTAATAAAACTTACAAACAGTAGAGGCCCACGGGCAGAGCCCTGTGGAACACCACTCACCACAGACTTCAAGGCAGAATATTTTCCTTCTACTACCACTCGCTGCCTTCTGTTGGCCAGGCAACTCTGTATCCAGACAGCTAAGTTCCCCTGAATTCCATTCCTCCTGACTTTCTGAATTAGCCTACCATGGGGAACCTTATCAAATGCCTTGCCGAAGTCCATATACACCACATCCACAGCTCGACCCTCACCAACTTTTCTAGTGACATCCTCAAAGAACTCGATAAGGTTTGTGAGGCATGACCTGCCCCTCACAAAGCCGTGTTGACTGCATTTAATCAAGCCATGCTCTTTCAGATGGTCAATGCACTTCTCTGCTCTGCACAGCTCCCGGTGCTGGGTAGATATCAAGTCCGGGTTTATAAATCAATGCACTACTGTGGTTTGCACAGCTCCCCGTTCTGGATATCTAGTCCAGTTTTGTAGTGCAATGCACTACTGTGGTCTGCACTCCACTCTTTGCTGGTAAGATATCTAGTTCCGTTTTATAGAGCAATGATCTGCTTTGATCTGCACAGCTCCCCATGCTGGACAAATATCTTGTCCGCGTTTATAGATCAATGCACTGCTGTGGTCTACACAGCTCCCCACGCTGGACAGAATTCTAATCCAGGTTTGGAGATCAATGCATTACTGAGATCTGCATAGCTCCTGGTGTTGGATGGATATCTAGTCCCGGTTTATAGCTCAATGCCCTGTTGTGGACTGCACAGCCCCCCGTGCTGGACAGGTATTGAGTCCAGGTCTATTGGTTAATGTACTGCTGTGGTCTGCACAGCTCCCCGTGCTGGACAGAATACTAACCCAGGTTTAGACAGATATCGAGTCCATGTTGAAAGATCAATGAACTGCTGTGGTCTGCACAACTTCCCGTATTGGACAGATATCTAGTTTGTGTTTATAGATCAATGTACTGCTGTGGTCTGCATTGATCCCCATGCTGGACAGATATCAAGTCCGTGTTTACAGAACGACGTACTGCTGTGGTCTGCACAGCTCCCTGTGCTGGCCACATATCTCGTCCACGATTATAGATCAATGAACTGCTCTGGTCTGCATAGCTCCCCATGCTGGACAGATATCTAGTCCAGGTTTAGAGATCAATGCACTGCTGTGGTTTGCACAGCTTCCCATTTTCGACAGACATCTAGTCCGGGTTTAAAGATCAATGTACTACTGTGGTCGTTACAGCTCTCCATGTTCGACAGATATCTCGTCCGCATTTGTAGATCAGAACACTGCTGTGGACTGCACAGCTCCCCGTACTGGTCAGATATCGTATTCAGGCTCATAGATAATTACACTGCTGTGGTCTGCATTGCTCTCTGTGCTGCACATTTATCAAGTCCGGGTTTATAGATCAATGCACTGCTGAGGTCTGCATAGCTCCCCGTGTAGACAGACATGTAGTGTGGGTTTATAGATGTATGCACTGCTGCGGTCTTCATAGCTCCCCGTGCTGGACAGACATCTAGTCCGGGTTTGTAGTTCAATTCACTGCTTTGGACTGCACAGCTCACTGTGCTGGACTGATATCTATTCCGGGTTTGTACATCAATGCACTGCTGAGGCCTGCCTAGCTCCCCGTTATAGCCAGTTATATAGTCAGTGTGTATAGATCAATGCACTGCTGTGGTGTCCACAGCTCCCTGTGCTGGACAGAGACCTTGTCTGTGGTTACAGATTGATCCACTGCTCCGGTCTGCATAGCTTCCCATGCTGGGCAGATATCTAGTCCGGGTTAACAGATCAATGCATTGCCGTGGTCTGCACTTCCCTGTGCTGGACAGATATCTAGTTCACGTTTATAGATTTATGCTCTGCTTTGGTCTGCACGGCACCCTTTGCTGTATAGATACCTATTCCGGTTTATACATCAATACACTGCTTAGGTCTGCATAGATCCCCGTTTTGGCCAGGTATCAAGACTGGCTTTATAGATCAATGCAGTGCTGTGGTGTGCACAGCTCCCTTTGCTAGACACATATCGAGTCCAGGTTTATAGGTCCCCGTTTTGGCCAGGTCAATGCTCTGCTTTGGTCGACACAGCACTCTGTGCTGTACAGATACCTAGTCAGGATTTATACATCAATACACTGCTTAGGTATGCATAGATCCCCGTGTTGACCAGATACCGAGACTGGATTTAAGATCAATGCAGTTCTGTGGTCTGCACAGCTCCCTTTGTTGGACAGATATCGAGTCCAGATTTATAGATCAATGTACTGCTGTGGTCTGCACAGCTCCTCGTGCTGGTCTGATATCTAGTTCAGGTTTAGAAATCAATGCACTGCTGTGGTCTGCACAGCTGTCTGTGCTGAACCGATGACTCGTCCTATTTTATATATCAATGCACTGCAGTGGTCAGTGCAGCTCCCTGTGCTGGACAAATATCAAGTCTGTGTTTTTCGATCAATGCACTGCTGTGGTCTGCACACCTCTCTGTGCTGTACAGAAATCTAGTCCAAGTTTATACATCAATGCACTGTTGCGGTCTGCATAGTCCCACATTCTGGACAGATATCTAATCTAGGTTTATAGTTCAATGCACTGCTATGGTCTGCACAGCTATCTGTAATAGACAGATGCCTTGTCCTAGTTTAGATATCCATGCACTGCTTCGGGCTTCATAGCTCCCTATGTTGGCCAAATGGTCTGCTGTGATCTGCACAACTGCCTGTGCTGGGCAGATACCTAGTCCGTTTATAGATTTATGCTCTGCTTTGGTCTGCATGGCACCCTGTATTGTATATATATCTAGTCCGGGTTTATTCATCAATACACTGCCTGGGTCTGTATAGATCCCCGTTTTGTCCAGGTATCTAGTTGGGGTTTATAGATCAATGCAGTGCTGTGGTGTGCACAGCTCCCTTTGCTGGACACATATCGACTCCGGGTTTATAGATCAACGCACTGCTGCGATCGGCACAGCTCCCTGTGCTGGTCACATATCCAGTCCAGGTTTAGAAATCAATGTACTGCTGTGGCTACACAGCTTCCCATGTCTGACAGGTATCTAGTCCGGGTTTATAGATCAATGTACTGCTGTGGTCTGCATAGCTCCTCGTGTTCGACAAATATCTAGCCCACGTTTATAGATCCATGCACCGCTGAGGTCTGCACAGCTGTCTGTGCTGAACCGATAACTCGTCCTATTTTATACATCAATGCACTGCAGTGGTCTGTGCAACTCCCCGTGCTGGACAGATATCAAGTCTGTGTTCTTGATCAATGCCCTGCTGTGGTCTGCACAGCTCTCTGTACTGTACAGAAATCTAGCCCTAGTTTATACATCAATGCACTGCTACGGTCTGCATAGCCCCACGTTCTGGACAGATATCTAGCCCGTGTTTATAGTTCAATGCACTGCTATGGTCAGCACAGCTCCCTGCACTGGACAGATATGTAGTCCGCTGTTGTGGTTCTGTTCACCGAGCTGGAAGTTTTTGTTGCAAACGTTTCGTCCCCTGGCTAGGCGACATCATCAGTGCTTGGGAGCCTCCTGTGAAGCGCTTCTTTGATGTTTCCTCCGGTGTTTATAGTGGTATAAACACTAGTGGTATAGTGGTAGACCACTATAAACACCGGAGGAAACAACAAAGAAGCGC
>NC_057727.1:58168936-58170967 GCF_004010195.1 Chiloscyllium plagiosum | reverse complement strand
AATGGGAGTTGGCTATCCTTTTCTTCTTCTCTCGTGAATCGGATTCCTGTGAGTGTGGCGTTGATGATCCGGTGTGTTTTTTTTTTCTATTTCCATGTTTTTAATGATTACAAACGTGTCATCGACATATCTGACCCAGAGTTTGGGTTGAATTTGTAGTAGGAACATTTGTTCTAACCTTTGCATAACTGCCTCTGCTATGAGTCCCGAGATTGGTGATCCCATGGGTGTTGTTTTGTGTAGTCCGCGTTTATAGATTTATGCTCTGCTTTGGTCTGCACGACACCCTTTGCTGTACAGATATCTAGTCTTAGTTTATACACCAATACACTGCTTAGGTCTGCGTAGATCCCCGTTTTGGCCAGATACCTAGACTAGATTTATAGATCAATGCAGTGCTGTGTTGTGCACAGCTCCCTGTGCTGGTCAGATATCTAGTCCACGTTTAGAAATCAATGCACTGCTGTGGTCTGCACAGCTTCCTGTGTCCGACAGGTATTTAGTCCGTGTTTATAGATCAATGCAGTGCTGTGGTCTGCATGTCTCTTCGTGTTGGACAAATATCTAGTCCGCGTTTATATATCAATGCGCTGCTGTAGACTGCACAGCTGCCTATGCTGAACCGATAAATCGTCCTATTTTATACATCAATGCACTGCATTGGTCTGCACTACTCCCCGTGCTGGACAGATATCTAGTCTGAGCTTTTAGACCAATGCACTCCTGTGGTCAATATGCTGTACAGAAATCTAGTCCTAGTTTATACATCAATTGCAGTGCTGCGTCTGTGTAGCTCCCCGTGCTGGACAGCTGTCTAGTTCGGCTTTATAGTTAAATGTACTGCTGTGGTCTGCACAGCTCCCTGTGCTGTACAGATATCTCGTGCGGGTTTGTACGTCAAGAAACTGCTCTGGTCTGCATAACTCCCCATGCTAGCCATTTATCTAGTCTGGTTTTATAAATCAATGCACTGCTGTGATCTGCACAGCTCTCCGTAGTGGACAGATATCTAGTCTGTGTTTAGAGATCAATGCACTGTTGTGATCAGCACAGCTGCCTGTTCTGGACAGAGACATAGTCTGTGTATAGAAATCAATGCCCTGCTCTGTTCTGCACAGCTTCCTGTGCTGGACAGATATCTAGTCTGGGTTTATAGATCAATGTACTGCTGTGGTCTGCATGACTCTCCGTGCCAGCCATGTTATCTACTCTTGGGTTATAGATCAATGCATGGCTCTGGTATGCACAGTTTCCTGTGCTGAACAGATACCTCGTATGGGTTTATAGAGCAATATACTGCTGCGATCTGCACAGCTCACCGTGCTGGACAGATATCTAGCCCAGGTTTATAGACCAATGCACTTCTATGGTGTGCACTGCTCCCTGTGCTGGACAGATATCTCGTCCGCGTTTTTAGATTAATGCTCTGCTGCGGTCTTCATAGCTCCCCGTTCTGGTCAGATATCTACTCCCGGTTTATAGATCAATGCACAGCTCTTGTCTGTTTTTTTCCCGGACTGAACAGGCATCTAGTCGGAGTTAGTCGATCAGTGTACTGCTGCGATCTGCATTGCTCCCCGTGCTGGACAGATATCAAGTCCGTGTTTATAGATCAATGCACTGCCGTGGTCTGCATTGCTCCTGGTGTTGGACGGATATCTAGTCCGCATTCAGAGATCAATGCACTGCTGTGCACAGCACAGCCCCACTTGCTGGACAGATATGTATTTTGCTTTTATAGATCAATGCACTGCTGTGTTCTGCACAGCTCCTCATGTTGGACAGATATCTACATAGAACATAGAACATAGAAGAATACAGCGCAGTACAGGCCCTTTGGCCCTCGATGTTGCGCCGATCCAAGCCCACCTAACCTATACTAACCCACTATCCTCCATATGCCTATCCAATGCCCGCTTAAATGCCCATAAAGAGGGAGAGTCCACCACTGCTACTGGCAGGGCATTCCATGAACTTACGACTCGCTGAGTGAAGAACCTACCCCTAACTTCAGTCCAATATCTACCCCCC
>NC_057727.1:58158406-58168032 GCF_004010195.1 Chiloscyllium plagiosum | reverse complement strand
TCATCCGCAAACTTGCTTACCCAACCTTCTAACCCCTCTTCCAGGTCATTTATAAAAATGACAAACAGCAATGGTCCCAAAACAGATCCTTGCGGAACACCGCTAGTGACGGCACTCCATGAAGAAACTTTGCCATCAACTACTACCCTCTGTCTTCTTCCATCCAGCCAATTCCTAATCCAA
The DNA here is from genome assembly GCF_004010195.1 of Chiloscyllium plagiosum. Lineage (NCBI taxonomy): Eukaryota > Metazoa > Chordata > Chondrichthyes > Orectolobiformes > Hemiscylliidae > Chiloscyllium > Chiloscyllium plagiosum. The sequence goes on along the minus strand of NC_057727.1, from coordinate 58,167,849 downwards.
ACCTCCAACTCACCCTCGATGCCATATCTCCGTATTTTCTGCAGTAGCCTACCATGGGGAACCTTATCAGACGCCTTACTAAAATCCATATATACCACATCTACCGCTTTCCCCTCATCAACCTCCTTCGTCACCTTTTCAAAGAATTCAATAAGGTTTGTGAGGCACGACCTGCTGACTATCCTTGATCACATTATTCCTATCTAGATGTGCATAAATCCTATCCCTTACAATTCTCTCTAAGACTTTGCCCACAACAGAAGTGAGACTCACCGGCCTATAGTTACTAGGGCTATCCCTACTCCCCTTTTTGAACAAGGGAACCACATTTGCTATCCTCCAGTCTTCTGGGACTACTCCTGTAGACAAAGAGGACATAAAAATCAAGGCCAATGGCTCTGCAATCTCCTCCCTTGCTTCCCAGAGAATCCTAGGATAAATGCCATCAGGCCCAGGGGACTTATCTATTTTCACCTTTTCCAGGATTTCCAACACCTCTTCTCTACATACCTCAAAGCCATCCATTCTACTTATTTGTGCCTCAGTATTCTCATCGACAACAATGCCCTGTTCCTGAGTGAATACTGAAGAAAAGTATTCATTCAGTGTCTCCCCAATCTCTTCCGCCTCCACACGCAACTTCCCACTACTATCCTTGACTGGACCTATTCCTACCCTAGTCATTCTTTTATTCCTAACATACCTATAGAAAGCCTTAGGGTTTTCCCTAATCCTACCGACTAAGTACCTTTCATGTCCCCTCCTTGCTGCTCTTAGCTCTCTCTTCAGGTCCTTCCTGGCTACCCTATAACTCTCAATCGCCCCAATTGAACCTTCACGTCTCATCTTGAGATAGGCCGCCCTCTTCCATTTAACAAGGGATTCCAATTCCTTATTAAACCACGGCTCCCTCGCACGACCCTTTCCTCCCTGCCTGACAGGTACTTAATTATCAAGGACACTCAATAGTTGCTCCTTGAACAAGCTCCACATATCATTTACACTCTTGCCTTGGAGTCTACTTTTCCAGGCCACACATCCTAAGTCATGCCTCACCGCATCATAATTTCCCTGACCCCAGCTATAACTCTTGCCCTGTAGTACACACTTATCCCTCTCCATCACGAGAGTAAAAATCACCGAATTATGGTCACTATCCCCAAAGTGCTCACCTACCTTAATTCTAACACCTGGCCTGGTTCGTTACCCAGAACCAAATCCAGTATGGCCTCACCTCTTGTTGGCCTGTCTACATATTGTGTCAGGAAACTCTCCTGCATCTAGTTTGTGTTTATAGACGAATGCACAGCTGTCGTCTGCATAGATCCCCGTAACTGACAGATACCTCGTCGGAGTTAACCGATCAATATACTGGTGTAATCTGCATTGCTCCCCGTGCTGGACAGATATCAAGTCCATGTTTATAGATCAATACACTGCGTTGGTCTGCATTGCTCCTCGTGTTGGACAAATACCTAGTCCGGGTTTATCAATCAATACACTGCTGTGGTTTGCACAGCTGTCTGTGCTGGACCAATAACTCGTCATATTTTATGCATCACTGCACTGCAGTGGTCTGCACAGCTCCCCGTGCTGGTCAGATATCTTGTCCCTCACCTTGACCTCTTTCCACCTATCACATTTCCGACGCCCCTCCCCCAAGTCCCTCCTCTCTACCTTTTATCTTAGCCTGCTGGACAAACTTTCCTCATTCCTGAAGAAGGGCTTATGCCCGAAACGTCGATTCTCCTGTTCCCTGGATGCTGCCTGACCTGCTACGCTTTTCCAGCAACACATTTTCAGCTCTGATCTCCAGCATCTGCAGACCTCACTTTCTCCTCAAAGTTTTCAACCTACTGCGAATCCTCTTACAAGGATGCCTTCCTTGAAGAAGGTCTCTTCCTCCCTCTACAAAGATTTCAGTGAGTCCCTCTCTCACTGCACCCACCAGGTCATCTCCTCTACACAGAAGCTCTTCAGCCACATTCTCAAACAGACTCGCTACCACAGCCATATCTCCTTCCTCAGCACCTGCCTATGGAACCGACTGATCTCAACACTTCAACTCCCCCTCCCACTCCACCAAGGATATGCAGGTCTTTGGACTCCTCCATCGCCAGACCACAACAAAACGACGGCTGGAGGAAGAGCGCCTCATCTTCCGTCTCGGAACCCTCCAACCACAAGGGATGAACTAAGATTTCACCAGTTTCCTCATTCCCCCTCCCCCCACCTTGTCTCAGTCAAATCCATGGAATTCAGCACCGCCTTCCTAACATGCAATCTTCTTCCTGACCTCTCCGCCCCCACCCCAGTCTGACCTATCACCCTCACCTTGACCTCTTTCCACCTATCACATTTCCGACGCCCCTCCCCCAAGTCCCTCCTTCCTACCTTTTATCTTATCCTGCTGGATAAACTCTCCTCATTCCTGAGGAAGGGCTTATTCCCAAAATGTCGATTCTCCTGTTCCCTGGATGCTGCCTGACCTGCTGCGCTTTTCCAGCAACACATTTTCAGCTTTTTCGATCAATGCACTGTTGTGGTCTGCACAGCTCCCTGTGCAGGAAAAATATCGAGTACGAGTTTATAGATCAACGCACTGCTGTGGTCTGCACACCTCCCTAAGGTAGACAGATATGTAGTCTGGGTTTACAGATCAATGCACTGCTGTGATGTTCAGAGCTCCCTGTGCTGGACAGATACCGAGTCCGGAATAAAAAGATTAATGCACTGCTGTTACCTGCACAGCTACCCGTGCTGGACTGATATCTCGTCCGCGTTTATAGATCAATGCACTGCTGTATACAGCACAGCTCCCCCTGCTGGACAAATATCCCATCAGGGTTTATAGATCAATGCACTGCTGTGGTCTGCATCGCTCACCGTGCTGGTCAGATAACGAGTTCAGTTTCATAGATCAATGCACTGCTGTGGTCTGCTTAGGTGTTGTGCTGAACAGATATCTAGTCAGTGTTTCAGATCAATGCACTGCCGAAGTCCCTACATTTCCCCATGCTGGACAGATATCGAGTCTGGGTTTTTCGATCAATGCACTGTTGTGGTCTGCACAGCTCCCCGTGCTGGTCATGTATCTAGTCCAGGTTTATACATCAATGCACTGCCGTGGTCTGTACAGCTGTCTGTGCTGAACCGATAACTCATCCTATTTTATACATCAATGCACTGCAGTGGTCTGCAGAGCTCCCCACGCGGGACCGCTGTCAAGTCCGTGCTTAAAGATCAATGTACTGCTGTGTTCTGCACAGCTCCTTGTGCTGGCCAGATACCTTATACGGATTTTTCGATCAATGCACTGCTGTGGTCTGCAGCGCTCTCTGTGCTGGACAGATATCTAGTCGTAGTTTATGCATCAATGCTGCTGCAGTCTGCATAGCTCACTGTTCTGGACAAATATATGTAATCCGGGTTTTTAGATCTTTGCACTACTGTGGTCTGCAGAGCTCCCTGTGCTGGACAGATATGTAGTCCGCATTTAGAGATTAATGTTCTGCTATGGTGTGCACAGCTCCCCGTTCTGGACAGATATCTATCCGGGTTTATATATCAATACACTGCTGTGGTCTGTATAGCTCTCTGTGCTAGCCAATTAGCTAGTCTGTATTTAAGAATCAATGCACTGCTGTGATCTGCATCACTCCCCGTGCTGGACTGGTATCTAGTCTGGGTTTATACATCAATACACTGCGGAGGCCTGCATGTCTCCCCGTGCTGGCCAGGTATCTAGACTTGGTTTATATATCAATGCAGTGCTGTGGTGTGCACAGCTCCCTTTGCTGGACAGATATCTAGTCCGGGATGACAGATCAATGCACTGCTGTGGTCTGCACAGCTCCCCGTGCTCGTTAGATATCGATTACGGGTATATACATCAATGCACAGCTATATTCTGCATCGCTCTCTGTGCTGGACAGGTATCTAGTTCATGTTTATAGATCAATGTACTGCTGTGGTCTGCACGGCTCCCCGTGCTGGTCAGATATCAAGTCCGTGTTTAACGATCAATGTACTGCAGTCATCTGCACAGCTCCCTATGCTGGCCATATATCTTGTCTGCGTTTATAGATCAATGTACTGCTCTTCTCTGCACAGCTCCCCGTGCTGGACAGATATTTATTGCTGGTTTGGAAATCAATGCACTGCTGTGGTCTGCACAGCTTCCCGTGCTGGACAGACATGTAGTCCAAGTTTATAGGTCAATGCACTGCTGTGGTCTGCATAGCTCCTGGTGTTAGACAGATATATAGTCCGCGTTTATAGATCAATGCACTGCTGTGGTCTGCAAAGCCCCCGTGCTGGACAGATATCAATTTTGGGTTTTTCGATCAATGCACTGCTGCGGTCAGCATAGCTCCCGTGCTGGACAGATATCTAGTCCGGATTTATAGTTCAATACACTGCTATGATCTGCACACCTCCGTGTGCTGGCGGATATCTAGACCGGGTTTATATATCAATACACTGTTGCGGTCTGCACAGTTCCCCGTGCTAGCCATTTATCTAGTCTGGTTTTATAGATCAATGCACTGCTGTGGTCTGCATTGCTCCTGGTGTTGGACAGATATGTAGTCTGCGTTGATAGTTCAATGCTATTGTGTGGACTGCACAGCCCCCCGTACTGGACAAATATCTAGTGTGGGTTTATAGATCAATGTACTACTGTGTTCTGCATTGCTACCCGTGCTGCACAGATATCAAGTCTGTGTTTAAAGATCAATGTACTGCTGTGGTCCGCACAGCTGTCTGTGCTGGACAGATATCTAGTCGGCATATAAAGGTCAATGCTCTCGTCTGCACAGTTCCCCTTGCTGGACAGATACCTAATCCAGGGGTAGAGATCAGTGCACCGCTGTGGTCTGCACAGGTCCCAATGTCCGACAGATATATAGTCCGGGTTTAAAGATCAATGCAGTGCTGTGGTCTGCAAAATCCCCCGTGCTGGACAAATATATCAAATCCAAGTTTAAAGATCAATGCACTGCTGTGGTCTGCACAGCTCCCCGTGCTGGTCAAATATCTTATCCAGGTTTATAGATCAATGCACTGCTGTGGACAGCACAGCTCCCCCTGCTGGACAAATATCTCATCCAGGTTTATAGATCAATGCACTGCTGAGGTCTGCATCACTGGTCAGACATCGAGTCCAGTTCCATATATCAATGCACTGCTGTGGTCTGCTTAGTTGTTGCACTGGACAGATATCTAGTCCATGTTTCAGATCAATGCACTGCTGAAATCCCTAAATCTCCTCATGCTGGACAGATATCGAGTCTGGGTTTTTCGATCAATGCACTGTTGTGGTCTGCACAGCTCCCTGTGCTGGAAAAATATCGAGTACGAGTTTATAGATCAACGCACTGCTGTGGTCTGCACACCTCCCTGAGGTAGACAGATATGTAGTCTGGGTTTACAGATCAATGCACTGCTGTGATGTTCAGAGCTCCCTGTGCTGGACAGATATCAAGTCTGGAATGAAAAGTTTAATGCACTGCTGTTGCCTGCACAGCTCCCCGTGCTGTACAGATATCAAGTCCGCGTTTAAAGATCAATGTACTGATGTGGTCTGCACAGCTCCCTGTGCTGGCCAGATATCTAGTCCACGCTTATAGACCAATGCACTAGTCTTATCCATTTGTTGCCGGTGCTGGACAGATATCAAGTCCAGGCTTATAGATCAATGCACTGCTGTGGTCTGCAAAGCTCCTCGTGCTGGACAGCTATGTAGGCCAAGTCTATAGATCAATGCACTGCATTTGTCTGCATAGCTCTCCATGGGGGACAGACATCTAGTACGTGCTTATAGAGCAGTGCACTGCTGTGGTCGGCACAGCTCCCTGTGCTGTTCAGATATTGAGTCCGGGTTTAATAATAAATGCAGAGCTGTGGATAGCATAGCTCCGCGTACTAGACTGATGTCTAGTCTGGGTTTATAAATCAATGTACTGCTGTTGTCTGCATAGTTCCCCGTGCTCGACAGATATCAAATCCGTGTTTAAAGATCAATGCTATGCTATGGACTGCACAGCTCCCTGTCCGGGATAGATATCAAATCCGTGTTTATAGATCAATGCATGCTCTTATCTACATGGCTCCCTGTTCGGGGCAGATATCAAGTCCAGGTTTACAGATCGATGCACTGCTCTGGTTGGAATTGCTCACGGTGTTGCACAGATATCTAGTCTGCGTTTATAGATCAATGCACTGCCGTGGACTGCATAGCGCCCTGTGCTGGACAGACATCGAGTCCTCGTTTATAGATCAATGCATTACTGCTGAATGCACAGATTCCAGTGCTGGAGAGATATCGGATCCGGGTTTATATTTCAATGCATGGTTGTGGTCTGCATGGTTCCCTGTGCTGGACAGTTATCAGGTTCGCGTGAAAAGATCAATGTTCTTCTGTGGTCTGCACAGCTCCCTATGCTGGACCAATATCTAGTCCGGTTTCTGCATCAATACACTGCTGTGATCTGGATAGCTGCCCGTGCTAGCCAGTCAGCAAGACTGGGTTTATGGATCAATGCACTGCTGTGGTGTGCACAGCTCCCTGTGTGGCACAGATATCCAGTACGGGTTTAAAGACCAATGCACTGCTGTGGTCTGCACAGGTATCCAGTCCTAGTTAAGGAATCAATGCACTGCCGTGGTCTGCACAGCTCCCTGTGCTGGACAGATATCTAGTCCGCGTTTATAGATCAATGCACTGCTGCGGTCTGCACAGCTCCCTGTCCTGGACAGATATCAAGTCCACCTTTATAAATTAATTCTCTGTTGTGGTCTGCGGAGCACCCTGTGCTGGACAGATATCTAGTCCTGGTTTATACATCAAAACATTGCTTTGGTCTGCATAGCTCCCCGTGCTGCTCTGATAGCTAGTTCGGGTTTCTAGATCAATGCACTGCTTTGGTCTGCATAGCTCCCCATGCGAAATAGATATGTACTCAGGGCTTATAGATCAATGCACTGCTGTGGTCTGCAAAGCTCCCCGTGCATGCCAGATATCTGGTCTGTGTGTATAGCTCAGTGCACTGCTGTGGTCTGCATAGTTCCCCGTGCTGTGCACGTATCTAGTCCGGATTTATAGTTCAAAGTACTGCTGTAGTCTGCACAACTCTCTGTGCTGAGCAGATATCTAGTCAGGGTTTATAGATGAATGCAATGCTGTGGTCTGCACAGCACACTGTGCTGGTCAGATTTGGAATCCGGGTTTATAGATCAAAGCACTGCTGTGTTCTGCACAGCCCCCCATGCTGGTGGATCTCTCGTCAAGTTTTACAGATCAATGTGCAGTTGTGGTCTGCATTGCTTCCAGTGCTGGACAGAGATTAAGTCCATTTTTGAAGATCAATCGACATCTGTGATTTGCACAGCTCCCTGTGCTTGACAGATATCTCATCCGGGTTTATAGATCACTGCACTTCTCTGGTCTGCATAGTTCCCCATGCTGGGCAGATATCAAGTCCTAGTTTATACATCAATGCACTGCTGTGGTCTGCACAGCTCTCCGTGCTGAACAGGTATCTAGTCTGGGTTTTTCAGTCAATGCACTACTGGGGTCTGCACAGCTCTCTGTGCTGGACAGATATCTAGTCTATTTTATACATCAATACGCTGCTGCGGACTGCATAGCTCCCCGTGCTGGTCAGATATCGAGTCCGGTTTTATAGATCAATGGACGGCTGTGGGCTGCACCACTCCTCGTGCTGGGCAGATATCTAGTCCTAGTTTATACATAAGTGCACTGCTGTGCTCTGCATAGCTCCCCATGCTGGTAAGATATCTAATCCGGATTTATAGATCAATGCACTGCTGTGCACTGCACAGCCCCTGTGAACGGGTCAGTACTCAGCGTTTCATTAGGTCTTGAAATTCCTCTCCATTTTTGAAATATACAGCCTTATATTCTTCCTGAAAAAAAAATCACGGGTTCCCAGTTAGCCACGTTATATTCTATTTACCAAGTTGTTATCCATTGCTTATCCATTTACAGATTCTCTACCTCTCTTGATAACTTCAGTTCCTGCCTATCTTAGTGTCAGTTGAAATTTAGTTAGAACACGTTTGTTCCGTTTCTGAAAACCATTGATATAGTTTGTTAATTGTTGGGGTCCCAGCACTGGCCACTGCGAGATTGTAGTCGTTAATTTGTATTAAACTGATAGAGACTAATTTCTCCCTAATTTATCCTTGCTCCTGTCTCAGTAACCGATCCTCCCTGTACTACTGTGTAGCAGTTTTGAAAGGCTGAATGTTCCTTCCATTTCGTGTGTAACAGGTATGAGACATTAAAAGATCTGCTCCAGTTGCTGAGTAACAGCCTCCAATGGCTGAATGGCTCATTCTGCTCCTGTTTAAAACTCATGATGGGCTGAATAAGCTGCCTCAGTGTAAATGTAGTTGTGAATGGTGCTGAACATTTTGGTACCATCAGGGAACAGCCCACTTCTGACTTTATGATGGGGGGAAGGCCATTGATGCTGCAGCTGCTGCTAGCCCAAAGTACCTCATGGATGCCCAGTTTCCATTTACTCGGTCCTTCACAGGAGGTAGTGCCACATCACACAGTGGGCAATATCTTCAATATGAGGCATAGACTTCCCCTGCACAAGGACTGTGTGCTGGCTGCTCCTACAGATACAGTCAGGAAAAGATCCATCTGGAACAAGGGGGTTGGTGAGAATGTTTCCCTGTTGTTGTTTTCCCCATCACTTCCCACAGTCCAGATGCTATGTGCTTGAGGCATCTCCCTGCTCAGTCAGTGGGGGGGGGGGGGTGCAAGGGGGTGCTGTGGAGGCACTCTTAGTGATGGACATTGGAGTCCCTTCTAGGGGGTAGGGGGCAGGAGGTATCTATCACCAGATGATTTCCTTGACCATCTGTGACCTGTTACCATGAGATTTCCCGGGTTCTGGAATCAATGTTGGGAAACCGGAGGGTAAATCCTTCCTGACTGTATCCCAGAATGTCCCCACAACTAGTGGGTCTGTCTTGCCGATGGGACAGGATATACCCAGGGATGGTAATGGCTCTCCATGGAACATTCCCCCAGCAGACCTGATTCTGTGAGTATGACCGTGTCAGTCTGTTTCCTGACTGGAAAATCACAGTAGGTCAGGCAGCATCCGAGGAGCAGGGGAATCGACGTTTTGGGCATAAGCCATTCATCAGGAACGATGCTTTTGGGTCGGAGAGCTGAGGCTGGGTGGAAGGAAGCAGGGAATGTGATCGGTAGATGGAGGTGGGGGCGAGGTGATAGGTCAGACAGGAGGGTGGGTGGTTGGGGGAAAGGTGATGGACAGGTCCAGGTGTTCCCCAGAACATTCTGTCCCCAACATTCTATAACTGTCATTCCCCAGAACATTCTACCCCTGACATTGTTTGTGAATGGCCGGACGTTACTGAATTGAACAAAAAGGTAAGAT
>NC_057727.1:58051449-58157906 GCF_004010195.1 Chiloscyllium plagiosum | reverse complement strand
AGGAAGGGGAATAGAATGGGAGGCGAGTGAGTGGGGTGAGAGACGATGAGCGAGAGACGGGTCAAGAGAGGAGGGCGAGAGAATGGGAGCGAGACTGTGAGCTCGAGAGATGCAGAGATCATTGGGACATCAGGCTGGGAACTCCAACCTCACTTGGAAAAGATTCTACTGAATTGGAGCAGGGAACACTGGGACATAAGGATGTAAGCATCAACCTCACCTAAAGCAGCTTCTAATGACATGGAGCAGTGACCTTTGGGACCTTTGAGCATTTGCTTCAACCTGTCCTGGAGCATTTTTTATTTACATGGAACTGGGCGCATTGGGACATCAGATTAGGAGATCGATCCTCACCTGGCGTGGCTTCTAAGGACATGGAGCAGTGACCTTTGGGACAACAGGCTGTCCGCTGAAACCTCACCTGAAACAGCTTCTATTGGCATGCAGCAGCAAGGAGCTTTGGGCCTTCAGGCTGTCTGCGTCAACCTCACCTAGAGCAGCTTTTATTGCATTGGAGTAAGGAGAATTGGGCGTTCAGGCTGGGAGCTCCGACATCACCTGCAGCAGCCTCTATTGACATGGAGTTGCAGGGAGCATTGAACCATCAAGGTTGGTAAAGGAAACCTCATCTGAAGCAGCTGCTATTGAGATGAGGCAGGGAGCGTTGGGACATCAGACTAGGCGCTCCAACCTCACTTGAAGCAGCTTCTATTGACATGGAGCAGGGAACACTGGGACATAAGACTGGGAGCTCCAACCTCACCTGGAGCTTCCACTATTGACATGGAGCAGCAGGGAGCATTGGGGCATGTGATTGGGTGTTCCAAATTCACTTGAAACAGCTTACAATGACATGGAGCAGTAAGGAGCATTGGGACATCTGGCTGCAAGATCGAAAATCGCCTGGAACAGCTTCTGTTGACATGCAACTGCACGGACGATTAGAACATCATGCTCGAAGCTCGAACCTCACTTGGAGCAGCATCTATTGACTTGGAAAAGGGAACATTGGGACCTCAGGCTGGAAGCTTCAATCTCACCTATGGCAGATTGTTTTGACAAAAAGCAGTAGGGGCATGGGAACATCAGACTGGGAGCTCCAGTCTCACCTGGAGCAGCTTCTATTTACTTGGGGCAGGGAGCATTGGTACATCAAGCTGGGAGCTCCAAATTCACCTGAAACAGTTTGTGTTGACATGGTGCAGCGAGCACTGGGACATCAGGCGAGACGCTTCAACCTGTCCTGGATCATTTTTTTATTTACATGGAACTGGGATCATTGGGACATCAGATTTTTGGGATCGAACCTCACCTGGAGTGGCTTCTGTTGACATGGGGTAGCAGGAAGCATTGGGACAGCAAACAGGCATCTGTGAGCTCACCCGGAGCAGCTTGTATTGATATGGAACAGGGAGGATTCGGAGATCAGGCTGCCCCAATGACTTGGAGCAGCTCCTATAGAAATGATGCGGGGAGCTTTTTGACATCAGGCTGGGAGCTCCAAACCCACATGTAAAAGCTCCTCCTGACATGGAGTAGGGAACACGGGGGCATAAGGATGTGAGCCTCAACCTGACCTGGAGCAACTTCTGTTGGCATGGTGCAGCAGGTACCATTGGGGCATCAGACTGGAAAATTCAACCTCAACTGGAGCAGTCACTATTGACATGGAGCAGTGAGCATTGGGATGTCAGGCTGTCCGCTCCAACTTCACCTGGAACAGCTTCTATTGCCATACAACAGCAGGGATATTTGGGCAATCAGTCTGTCCGCTCCAATCTCACCGAGAGCAGCGCGTATTGACATAGAGCATGGAGCATTGTGGGATCAGGCTGGGAGCTCTGACATCATTTGCAGCAGCTTCTGTTGACATGGAGAAGTAGGGAGCGTTGTGCCATCAAATTTGGTAATGGAAACCTCACCTTGAGCAGCTTCGAATGACATGGAGCAGGAAGCATTGGGATACCAGGCTGGAAGCTCCAACCTCACTTGGAAGATCTTCTATTGACATGGAACAGGGAACACTGGGACGTAGGTCTGGGAGCTCCAACCTGACCTGGAGCAGCATCCAATGAAATGGAGCAACAGGGAGCATTGGGGCATCAGTTTGGAAGCTCCAACCTCACCTGGAACATCTTCTATTGACATGGAACAGGGATCCCTGGGGCATAAGGCTGGGAGCTGCAACCTCACCTGATATAGATCATTGACATAGAACAGCAGTGGCATGAGAACATCAGGCCGGAATTCCAATCTCACCTGGAACAGCCTCTAATTACTTGCGGCAGTAAGCATTGAGACGTGAGGCTGGGAGCTCTGACTGCTCCCGGCGCAACTTTGCATTGACGTGGAGCAGCAAGGTGCATTGGTACATCAGGCTGGGGCTCTAACATCACCTGTAGCAGCTTCTGTTGACTTGCAACAGCAAGGATGATTGGAACATCAGGTTCGAAGCTCCATGCAGCACAAGCGAGCATTGGGACACCAGGCTGGTCGCTCCAACCTCACTTGAAGCGGTCTCTACTGACATGGAGGGACATCAAACTGGGAACTGCAACCTCACTTGGAGCAGCTTTTATTGATATGGAACAGGGAGCATTGGGGCATCTGGCTGGGACTTCCAACCTCAACAGGAGCAACTTTTGTTGACATGGAGAAGCAGGGACCATTGAGACATTGGACTGGGAGCTCCAACCTCACCTGGAGCAACATCAATTCATATGGATCAGGGAGGATTGGGACATCAGTCTGTGAACTCAAACCTCATTTGGAGCAACGTTCATTGCCATGCAGCAGCGGGGAGCATTTGGGGCATCATGTTGGGAGCTTCGAAATCACCTGCAGCATCTTCTCTTGACATGGTGCAGCAGGGAATATAAGGGCATCAAACTGGGACGTGCAAGTTCACTTGGAGCAACTTCATAGGCATGGAGCAGGGAGCATGTGGACATCAAGCTGGGTGTTCCAACCTCACTTGGAAAAGCTTCGTTGACATGGAGCTGGGAACACTGTGACATAAGGCTGTGAGCCTCAACTTGACCTGAAGCAGCTTCTATTGACATGGAGCAGCAGGGAGGATTTGGGCATCAGACTGGAAACTCCAACCACACCTGGAGCAGCTGCTATTGACATGGAGCAGTGAGAATTGGGACATCAGGCAGTCTACTCCAACCTCGCCTAGAGCTGCTTCTATTCACATGGAGCAAGGAGCATTGGAACATCAGTCTCGGAGCTTCGACATTGCCGAGAGCAGCTTCTATTGACATGGGGCAGGGAGCATTGTGGCAACAGGCTAGGAGCTCCAAACTCTCCTGGAGCAGTTTGTGTTGGCATGTAGCAGGAAGCATTTAGAAATCAGGCTGTGAGCTCCAAATTCACCTGAAACATTTTCTATTGACATGGAACAGGGAGCGCTGGGACATCCGAATAGGAGCTACAAACTCACCTGGGACAGATTCTTTTGACATAGAGCAGCAGGCGCATTGGGCCATCAGGCTGCGAGCTTCAATCTCACCTGGAGCAGCTGCTATTTATTTGGAGCATGGTGCATTAGGACATCAAGCTGCGAGCTCGAAAATCACCTGGTGCGGCTTTTGTTAACATGCAACAGACATGACGATTGGAATATTAAGCTCAAAGCTCGAATCTCACCTGGACCAACTTCTATTGAAATGTAAAAGGGAACATTAGGACCTCAGGCTGGAAGCTTCAACCTCACTTTGGGCAGATTCAATTGCCATAGAGCAGCAGGCGTATGGTGACATTAGGCTGGGTGTTCCAATCTCACCTGGAGCAGCTTCTGTTTATTTGAAGCAGGGAGCATTGGGACATCAGACTGGGAGCTCCATATTCACTGGAAACAGCTTGTGTTGACATGGTGCAGTGAGCATTTGGACATCATGCTGGAAGCTTCTAACTCACCTGAAGCATCTTCTATTGACATGGAACGGGGAGGATTGGGGCATCGGACTGGGAGATCCAAACTCACCTGGAGCGGTGTCTATTGACGTGGAGCAGCAAAGACCATTGGGACATTAGGCTGGGAACTCGAAATTCACCTGGAGCAGCTTCTGTTGACATGGGGTGGCAGGGAGAATTGGGGCATCAAACTGGGATCTGCGAGATCACCAGGAGCAGCTTGCATTGACATGGAGCAGGGAGGATTTGGAGATCAGTCTGGGAGCTGCCAATCACTTGGAGCAGCTATTATAGACAGGGTGCAGGGAGTATTTGGACAACAGGCTGGGAGCTCCAACCTCATTTGCAAAAGCTTCTATAGACGTGGAGCAGGGAACACTGGGACATCAGGACGGGAGCCACAACCTGACCTGTTGCAGCTTTATTGACATGGAGCAACAGGGACCTTTGGGCGAGCAGACTGAAAACTCCAACCTCACCTGAAGCAGCTTCTGTTGACATGGAGCAGTGAGCATTGTGACATCAGGCTGTCCTCACCAACCTCACCTGAAACAACATCTATTGATATGTAGCAGCAGTGAGAAATGGGCAACCAGGCTATCCATTCCAAACTCACCTAGAGCAGCTTGGGTTGACATGGAGCAAGGAGCATTGGGACATTAGGCTGGGAGCTCCAACATCACTGGCAACAGCTTCAGTGGACATGGAGCGGCAGGAAGCATTGAGCCATTACGTTTGGTATCGGAAACCTCACCTTGAGCAGATTATATGAAATGGTGCAGGGAGCATTGGAACATCAGGCTGGGAGCTTCAACCTCACTTGGAGCAGCTTCTATTGACATGGGGCAGGGAGCAATGCGATATCAGTCTGGGAGCTCAAACTCAATTGGAAAACGTTTATTGACATGGAGCAGGGAATACTGAGACATAAGGCTGGGACCTGAAATCTAACCTGCAACAGCTTCTGTTGACATGGAGCAGCAGGGAGCATTGGGACATCAGACTGGAAACCCCAACCTCACCTGGGAAAGATTCTCTTGATATAGAGCAGCAGGGGCATGGGGACATCAGGCTGAGAGCTCCAAATTCACCTGAAACAGCTTCTATTGACATGGACCAGCGAGCTTTGGGACATCAAGCTGGAAGCTCCAACCTCATCTGGGGCATCTCTTATTGACATGGAACAGGGAGCACTGGGACATTAGACTGGGACCTCCAACCTCACCTAGCTTAGATCCTATTGACATAGCGCAACAGGGCCATTGGAACATCAGGCTGGGAGTTCCAGTCTCACCTGGAGGAGCTACTATTTACTTGGAGCAGGAAGCATTGGAACATAAAGCTGGGAGCTCAAAAATCATCCGAAACAGCTTATGTTGACATTGTGCATTGAGCATTGGGACATCAGGCTGTAAGCTTTAACCTCTCCTGGAAGCATCTTCTATTGACATGGAGCATGGAGCACTGGCACATCGGATGGGAGACCCAACCTCACCTACAGCGGCTTCTATTAACATGGTGCAGCAAGGAAATTAGGACTTCAGGTTGGGAGTTCACTTGTCACCATTGCGACATCAAACTGGGATCTGCGAGCTCACCAGGAGTAGCTTGTATTGACATGGAGCAGGGAAGATTAGGAGGTCAGGCTGGGAGCTCCCAATCACTTGGAGCAGCTTCAATAAACATGGTGCAGGGAGCATTTGGACATCAGGCTGGGTGGATAAACCTCACTTGTAAAAGCTTCTATTGACATGGAGCAGCGAACAGTGGGACATAAGGATGTGAGCCTCAACTTGATGTGGAGCAGTTTCTATTGACATGGAGCTGCAGGGAGCATTAGGGCATCAGACTGGAAGCTCCACTCTCAACTGGAGTAGCTTCTATTGACATGGAGCAGCAAGGAGCATTGGGACATCAGTCTGGGAGCTGCAACCTCATCTGGAGCAACTTCGATTGCCACCCAGCAACGGGGAGCATTTGGAGAACACGCTGGAAGCCTCAACATCTTCTGGAACAGCTTGTATTGACATGGAGCAGGGAGAGTTGCGACATCAGGCTGCGAGCTCCCACTCACTTAGAGCGGCTTCGATAGAATTGGAGCATTGGGACATCAGGCTGAGAGTTCCGACATCACGTGCAGAACATCTGTTGATATGGAGCTGGGAAAACTGGGACATAAGGCTGTGAGACTCAACCTAACCTGAAACGGCTTCTAT
Source organism: Chiloscyllium plagiosum (assembly GCF_004010195.1). NCBI lineage: Eukaryota > Metazoa > Chordata > Chondrichthyes > Orectolobiformes > Hemiscylliidae > Chiloscyllium > Chiloscyllium plagiosum. The sequence goes on along the minus strand of NC_057727.1, from coordinate 58,151,772 downwards.
TGACATACAACAGCATGGAGCTTTGTGCCAACAGGCTATCCATCCATCCTTACAAACAGCAGCTTCTATTGACATGGGGCAGGGAGCATCGGGACATCTGACTGTGAGCTGCAATCTCACCTGGGGTAAAATCTGTTGACATAGTGCAGCAGCGGCATGGACACATCAGGTTGGGAGCTGCAATCTCACCTCGAGGAGCTTCTATTTACTTGGACCGCTGAACATTGGGACATCAGGCTGGTAGTGCCAACCAGACCTGGAGTGGCTTGTATTGACGTGGAGCAGTAAGGAGCATTGGGACATCGGGCTGGGAGCTCGAAAATCATTGGAGCGGTTTCTGTTGACATGAAACAGCAAGGCTGATTGGATCATGAGGCACGAACCTCAAACCTCACCTGGATCAGCTTCTAATTACATGGTAAAGGGTACATTGGGAGCTCAGGTTGGAAACCCCAAACTCACCTGGGGCAGATTCTATTGACATAGACCAGCAGGGGCATGGGGACATCAGGCTGGGAGCTCCAAATTCTCTTGAAGCAGCTTCTATTGACATGGACCAGCGAGCTTTGGGACATCAAGCTGGAAGCTCCAACTTCACCTGGAGCATCTCCGATTGACATGGAACAGGGAGCACTGAGACATTAGACTGGGCAGCACGGTGGCACTGTGGTTAGCACTGCTGCCTCACAGCGCCAGAGACCCGGGTTCAATTCCCGCCTCAGGCGACTGTCTGCGTGGAGTTTGCACATTCTCCCCGTGTCTGCGTGGGTTTCCTCCGGGTGCTCCAGTTTCCTCCCACAGTCCAAAGATGTGCAGGTCAGGTGAATTGGCCATGCTAAATTACCTGTAGTGTTAGGTAAGGGGTAAATGTAAGGGTATGGGTGGGTTGCGCTTCGGCGGGGTGGTGTGGACTTGTTGGGCCGAAGGACCTGTTTCCACACTGTAAGTAATCTAATCTAATCTAAAACCTCACCTAGGGCAGATCCTATTGACATAGAGCAGCAGAGGCATGGGGAGAACAGGCTGGGAGCTCCAACCTTACCTGGAGCAGCTTCTATTGAAGTGGAGCAGCCAGTAGCTTTGGGCCATCAGGTTGTCCGTCCAACCTCACCAAGACCAGCTTCTTTTGACATAGAGAAAGGAGCATTGGAACATCAGGTTGGGGCTCCGGCATCACCTGCAGCAGCTTCTGATGTCATGGAACAGGGTGTATTGGGCATCAGGCAGGGAGCTCCAAACTCACCTCGAGAAGCCTCTATTGACATGGAGCACAAAGCATTGGGACAAAAGGCTGGGAGCTCCAACCTCACTTGGAAAAGCTTGCATTGGCATGGAGCTGGGAACACTGGGACATAAGGCTGGGAGCTCCAACCTGACCTTGCGCAGCTTCTATTGGCATGGAGCATCGGGGAGCATTGCGGCATCAGACTGGAAACTTTAATCTCACCTGGAGCAGCTGCTATTGAAATGGAGCAGGGAACACGGGGACATCAGCCTGGGAGTACCAATCGTATCTGGAGCATGTTCTGTTGGCATGGAGCTACGGGGAGCACTGAGGCACCACGCTGCGATCTCCCTACTCACCTGGAGCACCTTCTATTGGCATGTAGCAAGAAGCATTTGGAAATCAGGCTGTGATCCCCAAACTCCCCTGGAGCAGATTGAATTGACATAGACGCGTGGGGACATCAGGCTGGGAGCTCGAAAATCACCTGGAGCAGTTTCTGTTGATATGGAACAGTAGGGAGCATTGGGGTAACAAACTGGGATCTGCGAGCGCACTCAGAGCAGCCTACTCACATGGAGCAGGGAGAATTGCGACATCATGCTGTGAGCTCCAATTTCATCTGAAACAGCTTCTAATGACATGCAGCAGCAAGGAGCATTGGGACATAAGGCTGTGAGCTCTAAAATCACCTGGAGCGGCTTTTGTTAACATGTAACAGCAAGGACAATTGGAATATCAAGTTCGAAGTGCGAACCTCACTCGGAGCAGCTTCTGTTGACATGGAAAAGGGAGCATTGGCACCTCAGGTGGGAAGCTCCAATCTCAACTGGGACAGATTCTGTTAATATAGAGCAGAAGGGGCATGGGGACATCATGCTGGCAGCTCAAAAATCACCTGGGGCAGCTTCTGTTGACATGGAGCAGCAGGGAGCATTGAGGTAACAAATTGGGATCTGCATGCTCTCCCGGGGCAACTTGTAATCACAGGAAACAGGGAGAATTGCGGCATTAGGCTGGGAGCTCCAAACTCACTTGGAAAAGCTTCTATTGACGTGGTGCAAGGAACACTGCGACTAAAGGCTGAGAGCTCCAAGTGAACCTGAGGCTGCTATTATTGACATGGAGCAGCAAAGAGCATTGCGGCATCAGACTGTAAACTCCAACCTCAGCTGGAGCAGCTTCAATTGATATGGAGCAGCCGGGAGCATTGGGGCACCAGACTGGAAACGTCTACCTCACCGAGAGCAACCTCCAATCACATGGTGCCGTGAGCATTGGGCGATCAGGCTGTCTGCTCCAACCTCAACTGTAGAACCTTCCATTGACATGGAGCGGTGATCACTGTGACATCAGACTGGAAGTCCCAACTTTACCTGGGGCAGATTATGTTCACATTGAGCAGCCGGCGCATGGGGACATCAGGCTGGGAGCTCCAATCTCACCTAGAGCAGCTTCTATTTACTTGGAACTGGAAGGATTGGGATATTAGGCTGCGAGCTCCATATTCATCAGAAACAGCTTGTAATGACATGGAGCTGCAAGGAGCATTGGGACATCAGGCTGGGAGGTCGAAAATTACCTGGAGCAACTACTGTTGACATTTGACCGAAGGCTGATTAGATCATGAAGCACGAACCTCGAACCTCACCTGGAGCTGCTTTTAATGACATGGAAAAGGGAACATTGGGAGCTCAGGCTGGAAACCCCAACCTCACCTGGGGCAGATTGTATTGACATAGTACAGTACAGGCAGGGGAACATTAGGCTGGGAACTCCAAACACACTTGAAACAGCTTCTATTGTAATGGAGCAGCGAGCTTTGGTACATCAAGTTGGATGCTCCAACCTCACTTGGAGCATCTCATATTGACATGGAACACGGAGCACTGGGACATCAGACAGGGATCTCCAATCTCACCTGGGGGAGATTCTATTGACCAAGAGCAGTAGTGGCATGGGGACATCAGGCCTGGAACTCCAATCTCAAATAGAGCAGCTTCTATTGAAGTGGAGCACCAAGGAGCATTAGGACATCAGGATGGGACCTTTAAAATAACCTGGAGCGGCTTCTATTGACATGCTTCGGGAATGGGCATTGGTACACCAGGTTCGAAGCTCTATGCAGCACCAGTGAGCATTGAGACACCACATTGGTCACTCCAATCTCATTTGAAACGGCTTCTAATGTCGTGGAGAAGGGTGCATTGGGGCATTAGGTTGGGATTTCCAACCTCAACTGGAGCAGCTTCAGTTGATATGGAGTAGCAGGGGCCTTTGAGACATCATACTAAGTGCTCCAAACTTACCTGGAGCAGCTTCTCATGACATGGTGCAGCAGGGAGCAGTGGGACATCAAACTAGGACGTGCAAATCACTTGGAGCAGCTTGTACTAACATGGAGCAGGGCGCATTGGGGCATCTGGCTTGGAATTCCAACCTCACTTGGATTAGCGTCTATTGCCATGCAGCAGGGAGCATTGGAACATCAGACTGGGAGCTTCAATCTCACCTGGAGTCGCTTCTATTGACATGGAGCAGCAAGGAGCATTGGGACATCAGTCTGGGAGGGCCAACCTCATTTGAAGTATCTTCTATTGCCATGTAGCAGTGGGGAACATTGGGACATCACACTGGGAGCTTTGACATCACCTGCGGCAGCTTTTGTTGACATGGAGCAGCAGGAGCATTCAGGCATCAAACTAGGACCTGCAACCTGACCCAGAGCAGCTTGTATTGACATGGCACAGGGAAGGTTGCGACATCAGGCTGGGAGCTCCCAATTACTTGGAGAAGCTTCACTACTTATGGAAGGAGGAGCATTGCGGCATCAGGCTGGGAGCTCTGACATCACCTGCGCTGCTTCAGTTGACATTGACCAGGGAGCATTGACTCATCAGGCTGGAAGCTTCAACCTCACCTAAATCAGCTTCAATTGACATTGAGCAGCAAGGTGCATTAGGACATCAGTTTGGGAACTCCAATCCCATTTGGAGCAACTTCTATTGCCATGCAGCAGCGGGGAGCATTGGGACAACACGCTAGGAGCTCCGACATCACCTGCAGCAGCTTCTGTTGACATAGAGCAGGAACTTTGGGCCATCAGGCTGTCCGTCCAACCTCACCTAGAGCAGCTTCTATTGACATGGAGCAAGGAGCATTGGGACATCAGGCTGGTGGCTCCAACATAACCTGGAGCGGCTTCTGTTTACATGGAGCAGTGAGCATTAGGACATCAGGCTACAAGCTCGAAAATCACCTGAAGCGGATTCTGTTGATATGGAAAAGGGAACATTGGGTCCTCAGGCTGGGAGCTCCAACCTCACCTGGAGCATCTTCTATTGACATGGAGCAGTGAGCATTTGGACATCAAGCTAGGAGACAAAACGTCTCCAGGAGAGCCTGTTGTTGATAGCAAGGACGATTGGAACACAAGGCCTAAAGCTGCATGCTTACCTGGAGCAGCTTCTGTTGCCATGCATCACCAGCGAGCATGGTGACACCAGGGTGGTGGCTCCAACCTCAGCTAAAGCGGCATCTGTTGATTTGGAGGAGTGAACATTGAGGCATTGGGCAGGGAATTCCAACTTCAACTGGAGCAGCTTCTGTTGGCATGGAGTAGCAGGGACCATAGAGAAATCAGACTGGGAGCGCGAACCTCAACTGGAGGAGCTTCGACGTGAAAAAATGAACATTGGGACTTCAGGCTGGAAGCTGCGACCTCACCTGGGGCAGATTCTATTGATATAGAGCAGCAGGGGCATGGAGACATCAAGTTTGGAGCTCTTAAATCACCTGGAACGGCTTCTATTGACATGCAACAGCAAGAATGATTGGAACATTAAGCTCGAAGCTCTTACCTCACATGGAGCATCTTCTATTGACATGGGAGAGCAGCGACATTCACGACATCTGGCTTGGAGCTCCAACCGCATCTGCAGCAGATTCTATTGACCTGGAGCAGGAGGGTGCATGGTGACGTCTGGCTGGCAGCTCCAAAGTCTCTTGGAGCATGTAACAGCAAGGATGATTGGAACACAAGGCTGAAAGCTGCCCCCTCATCTGGAGCAACTTCTGTTGCCTTGCAGCTCCAGCGAGCATTGGGACACCAGGTTGGTAGTTTCAACCTCACCTGTAGCCGCTTCTATTGACATGGTGCAGGGAATATTGGTGTATCAGGCTCCAATTCCAACCTCAACTAGAGAAGCTTCTGTTGACACGGAGTAGCAGGACCATTGAGACGTCAGACTGGGAGCTCCAAACGTACCTGGACCAGCTTCTACTGACATGGAGCAGCAGGGAGGGGGCATCAAACTGAGACCTGAACCTCATCCGGAGCAAGTTGCATTGAGATGGAGCAGGGAGCATCGGGATATCAGGCTGAGAGCTCCTACCTTATTTGGAGCAGATTCTATTGACATGCAGCAGCGGGGAGCATTCAGGCATCAGTCTTGAATTTCAACCACAACTGGAGCAGCTTCTGTTGACACGGAGTAGCATGGACCGTTGAGACATCAGACTGGGAGCTCCAACCACAACTGGACCAGCTTCTATTGACATGGAGCAGCAGGGAGCAGGGGAATATCAAACTGGGACCTGCAACCTCCTGGGACCGGAGCAGCTTGTGTTGAGATGGAGCAGGAAGCATTGGGCCATCTGATTGGGAGTTCCTGCCTTATTTGGAGCAGCTTCTATTGACATGCAGCAGCGGTTAGCATTGGGACATCACGCTGGGTGCTCCGACGTCACCCGCAGCAGCTTCTGTTGGCATCCAACAGCTAGGAGCATTGGGTCATTAAGGTTGGGAATGGCAGCCTCACATGGAGCTATTTCTATTGTCATGTAGCAGGGCGCATTGGGACATCAGGCTGTGAGCTCCAACCTCACCTGGTTCAGCTTCTATTGACATGAAGCAGCTGGCAACATTGGGTCATCGACTGACAGCTCCAAATTCACCTGTAGCAGCTTCTACTGACATGGAGCAACATGCAGCATTTCGACTTTAGGCTGGGGAAACGGACACTGAATTATTTTGAAGTGAAATAACTTTTAGCAGGACATGTGTTTTGGATTGAGGCAGTATCATTCCCCGGGAAATCTCTCAAGTATAAAGAAAAAATCCTTCAAAGATTCCACTCGTGGAGGAGCATATGTACAGAGAGAAACGGAGGGAATGTTTTCTCTCTGTGACCATTCCCATAAGGCTGACTCTGCAATAGGTGAAATTGTTGGAACGGATTTTTATCTCGTTTCATACTGTTCAAATTCCTGCAAACTCCATGTCTTTAAAGTCATCTAAACCTCCAAAACTTAACGGAAATGTACGATGTTGTGATTCGGCTCGTGTTTACCTCAGGTTACCGAGGAAAAGCAGGAAAGTGGAGTTGAAATTTATTAGATCAGCAGTGATCCCATTGAATGGCTGAACAGACGTAGGGTGAATGGAAGCCTCGTGAGGACAAATGAAACTTTCTGATTTACAAACCGGGGAGACGCAGTGACGGTGATTATCATTGCTGGTTGTTCAACTTGTGAACATGTGTGTGATTGTGCACGTCCGTGTTAACATCACAATTCTGCAGCATACAACTCTCAAGCTGGTATGGGGCTGGTGGTGAAAAAGAAAATGTATTTGTGCATCAGACATGAGCTTCCAACTACATATCCACGCTATCACTACAACCACATTATTTCATCTCAGCAACAGTACCTGACTCTAACCCTGTCAGGAGAAAGTAAGATTTGTAGTTGCTGGAGAACAACGTCAATAAGTGTGGTGCTTCGAATGCACAGCCAGTCAGGCAACATCTGAGGAGCAGGAGAGTGGACTTTCTGAGCATCTCTACTGAAGAGCTTATGCTCGAAACATTGATCCTTCTACTCCTCGGGTGTTGCCTGTTCGGCTGTGCTTTTCCACCACATGTTTTGAGTCTATCCAACTCAGCTCATCTGCTTCGGAAAATTACTATTTATTATATAAATATCATATTAAAATATTGGAAAAAAATTCAGAAAAACACTTGCCATCAGTCAGTTTGATTCTTCTGTCACATATTTTGCAGTCGGCAACATTCTATTCCCCATAAACCTCAAGTCATCCAGATCACCGAAAGAAAACAAATAATTTTGGATGCTGGAAATCTGAAACAAAAGTAATAATTGTTGAAGAACCTCAAAATTCTCTCAGTTCAACTGAATGTTTGAACATGAAACTGAGAGCAGGAAAAGAGAAAGCTGAAGTTAGTAACAATCAGGCAATTTACTCTCACCGGCCCCAGTGCTAAGAGGAATGGGGGAGTAAATGCTGGCCCAGCCACTGCTGAACAAACGAAAAAAAACCCTTTTGCCTTCCTGATCAGTTGCTCCCTTTACAGACCAAGTCAATGTGATTGATATTCCATGACAGCGAGATCCCTCTGCATTTCGGAGTCCTGCAACCTCTATCTTAAATTAAAGGATCTTTATTGATTGCTCTGTTAAATATCATATTCTCCACTTTATTCTGCATTGGACAATGTTTTACTTACAGTCTCACTGAACTCTACATCACTCAATTTTAAAATCCCTAACTTCCCATTCACGATTTACATTCCAAACTATTTTCATCAAGAAAATGTTCAATTTTTAAATCGAAGACTGAGCTGACTGATGCCAGTTGGAAATCCAAAGATTTTTATATCACTCTCTGTCCCTTTTTAGTGCGTCAGTCTATATAACATTAAACCAGTGCCTTCTAGTTTTAAACTCCACCATCCTTGGACAAAAAGACGTCGGCCAGTCACCTATCTATGCCCCACATGATTTTATAAACGTCGAGAACGTTACACGCCTTTCTGGAACAGTCCAGGAAAAAAGCCCCTGTTCAGTCACTCTCTCCTTATAACTCCAGCTCTTTCGATCGTGCAAAATCATTGTAAATCTTTCTTTCCTGTAGAAGGTGACTAGAATTGTAATTCTGCTGCCTTCAGCGATATTTGGGCCAGAATACAAGTTAGATCTGTTCCTTCAGGTTTCCGAATGTACTGCCATTCATTGAATACGCCCATGACTTGTTATTTCCAAATTACACGACCTCATGTTTTCATTCTTAATTTCAACTCTCACTATCTGCCCATTTGACAACTCCATCTGTAAGATAATGGAACCTAAGACCTTCTTCCTCACTGTTAACCATTTGCCCATCGTCGTATTATCCACACATTTGCTTAACATTTCCTCCATATTTTCTCTATATTTTTACATGCAATCACAAACAATAAGGGAGCCAGCATTGATTCTTGTGGCACATCACTTAATACCAGATTCCAGTCACATAAACAGCACCATCCTCTGTCTCCTATCATCAAAATAAGTTTGGATCCAACTTGCCACGTGATGCTGAATCCATTTTTATTTTTACCATGTCACTAGCCTTCGGTGTGACATCTTGTCAAAGGCTTTCTAAAAGCTGCATCAACTACATCATCTTCACTACTGTCGTTTATACACCTGATCACTTCCTCAAAATATTTAATCCAATCTGTTAGGCATGACGTCCTCTGACAAAACCATGCTGACTCTCGCCGATCAAATCTTGCCTGAAGAAGAGGCAATTAATTCTCTCCTTCAGAGGTTTCTCCACAAGTTTCCCTACCACTGATGGTCATCTCACTGTTCTGTAATTCACTGCATTATCTCTACCAGGCTTGTTGAAAAGTCGAACCACATTAGTAGTCCTGCAGTTCTCTACCAATTCCCCTGTAGTCAAAGATTAATGGAAAACATTGGTCAGAACACCTTTGAGTTATTCCGTTGTCTCACAGAACAATGTGAGACAAAACTTCATCTTGAGCTGGAGATTTACCCATTTTAAGCCGGTCAGTGCCTCCAATACCGTCTCAGTCCCTACGTGAAACTGCTCCAGAACCTATGTTCCCATGCCTGAATTCTATACCTATCTCTTACCACAAAAAGGACTGTTTTATCCAGCTGAATGTGTGAAGTAATTCACTCAGTTATCCCACTGACTGACACAAGTGTACTTTCACACCGGAGGGAGTTCATTCTGTTATTTTAACTGGAAATCGCTGTTTTCAGCCTTTGCGCCTATAAATTCTTTAGCTTTGATAACCAATGGCACATTGTTACAGCCAGAAAAGATTTGAGTCTTCTCTGTCTGAAAAACAGTCACTTGATTCCAACTCCTGCGGAGACTCCAATCTGTTTAGGTTTGACATGCGTATTGTTTTTCTCTCTCTGCTGTTCATCGCATCCAAGATAGAACTCTGGCACAATGCACATACACAGAAGTGCTGTATTAATTGATCGAAGAAATTGATGTCTATGGCACATTACAAGAAATTGTAATGTGATCCATCCACAAGAGGACTTTTCAACAGGAACAGTGTTCTGTCTTCTGAGCAGTGGATCATTGTGCAAGCACAGTCTCATGCTTCCTCCGGGTCATGCTCACTGCCTTTCTTCCTCGATCATTCACAGTATCAGGCTCTAACCAGAGTAAAAGCAGAAGCTGCTGGAAAAAACTTAGCAGGTCTGACAGCATCTGACAAGAAAAATAAGAGTTAACGTTTCGGGTCCTGTGAAGCTTTTTCAGAACTGATGGTACCTAGAAAATGTTGCTCTATATGCAAAACATATGGTAGCGTGGTGGGGTTATCAAATAAATAATAGGTGGGTTGAGAACTCAAAGAGAGAGAAGAATATTTGGACAATGTAATGGATAACGATTTGGCTGGGACGGTGAATAGCTATTAATGGAGAATGTTTGTCACTACCTATTGGTAATGTGCAATGGCTGGCTATGTGATAACAAGGCCTGGTGTGTGGGGTAGGAGGCTAGGAGATTGAGCATTTCAAGCACTAAAAATATTTAAATTGATATGGAGTCTGGAGGGCTGCAGAATGCAGAAATATAAAAGGAGGCGTTATTCTTCAAGCATGTGCTGAAGTTCGCTGGAACACTGCAGTAAGCATGAGACAGAGATGTTGGCCAAGGAACAGCGAGGTGTGTTAAAGGGGCAGGTAAGTGGAAGCGCCAGGTCTTTCTTGAAGACAGAACTTGGATGTTCTGCAACACGGTTAAACTGTCCGCACTTAGTTTTGCAGTATAGTGGACACCATAGAGCAAGCAGTGAATGTAGTCGACTGGATTGTGCGAAGTGCAGATAAAGCATTGCTTCACTTGGAAGATGTGTTTGGGTCGTTGGATACTGAGAAGGGAGGTCATAAATAGACAGGTCGGGAGAAACAAGAAGCAAAAAGGAAGGAAAACTCATGAGATATTATTAGATATTTTGGAAGTCATGAGGGTAAGAAAGCTATCATAAAGACGCTTTACCTAAAAGCTGGTAGCATTTAACAAGGCTGGAGAGTTAATGGCACAAATCATCATGAGTGAATATGACTATGTAGCCATTATGGAGACATGTTTACAGGGTGGTCACAACTGGGAGTTAAATATTCAGGGGTGTCAGACTACTTGGAAGGACAGGCAGGAGAGTAATGAAGGTGGTGTCGGTCTGATATTCAAGGATGACATCAGGGCGGTGTTGCGAGAAGGTATGGGTTCTATGAAGAATGAGTTTGAATCCATTTGGATGGAAATTAGAAATTGTAAGAAGAAAATTCCTTAATACGCATAGATAATAAGCCACCAAATAATAACACCACATTGGGGCAGGCAATAAACAAATAATTAATTAACGGACGTCAAAATGTTCATCTATTATCATTGGGGATTTTAGTCTACATGTAGATTGGTCGAACCAGGTCGGTCAGGGCTGCCTTGAGGAACACTATTTTTGGGTGTATCCGAACAGTGTGTAATGTAAAGGACGAGGGAGAAAGCTGTCCTAGATCTGGTCGTCTGTAGTGAGACAGGAATAATTAACGACCTCATAGTTAGTTGGAAGGAGTGGTCACAATATGGTTGAATTTAGAATACAGATGCAGAAGGTGAAGATAAAATTCAACACCAGTGTCCTGTGCATGTACAGGAGTGCCGACAATAGGAGGAGGAGGATCGGGCTAAAGTAGACTGGAAACAAAACTTTTATGGTGGTACAGTTCATGAGTAATGGACATTCAAATAAATTTTTGAATGTGCTCAGCAAAAATATATTCCAGTGAAACGGAAGGACTGTAAGAAAAGGGATGGTCCTTGCGAGGGTGGACAAGGAAGTGGAGCGGAACATATGTATACTGATGCCATTTCATTAGAGCTGGTGGAATTTTAAAAGAAAAGATATTTCAATGATTCCTTGAATCACCACAGCGTATGAGGCTACAGACCATATTCTGGAGAATGGGATAAGAGTGGATAGGTGCTTGATGCCTGACATTTGCAAAATGGGCCAAAAGGCCTCTTTCAGTGCTGCAGAAGTCCCAGTCTCTATGAGAAACTAACTGCACCAGCCTTATAAACATTGCGGCCACAAGGGCAGTTCAGATTTCGGGATTTCTGCAGCCAAGTAACACACTTCTTTCTTCCCTGAAGCCTGTCTATTACATCGACTGCCATTACACACTACCTATGAATCGTCACTTAAAGTGCCAATTAACTCTCCTCGCCAGATCGTTATCCATTACTTTGTCCAAATATTCTTCTCTTACTTTGGTTTCTTTACCCACCTATCGTTTATGCCTTTACAAGGCAGAAGTAAAAAACATATGATAATGCCTGCTTGCCTGGATAACTGCAGTGTTGAGAAAGCGTGGTGCCGGAGAAGCACAGCAAATAAGGCAGCATCCAAGCAGCAAGACACATTTCAGTCATGACGTTCTTGAGGACTCCTGAGTGCAGTTCCAATAATACTGCAAAGTTCAACACAATCCTGAACAGAACAGCTGAATTGATGCGTACCGCATGACTGACACAACATCGACAAATATCCACGTCCTCTCCGACCAACCACTCAGAACATTCAGTCTGTACCATCCACAAAATGCACTGCAGAAATTCACCAAGGCTACTTCAACAGTATCTTTCAAATTCACAACAACTTCCATATAAAAGCAAAAGGGCATCAGATGGATAGGGAAACCCTACAAATCACTTACCATCCTGACCTGGAAATATTTTGCCATTCCTACAACGTGACTGTGTCAATCTTCTGGATTTCCCATCGTTATATTTTGGGTCTACCAACAGTACATAGAAAACGTTGATTCAAGAAGGCAGCTCATCATCACCTTGTCCAAATTAGGAACGGGTAATAAATGTCGAACTTGTCTGGACTATTCACATTTCACGCAGAATGAAAAAAAATCTGTTTTGGTGTTTTTAAAATTTGTCTCTTACTGAGCTATTTCTGTTTTAATTTCAGAAGTATTAAAGTTGACTATTTGCAGTTAGGAAACTGAAACGAAAAATCACATCAGAATCTGAGGAAGTTGCTGTGTTTGATGCAGCCGGAACCTCGTCGACCTTTGAAAATGAACGGAGAAAGCAACAGTCACAAGTGAGTGAATGCATTCACGAGGTCTGTGTGTGGACGGGCTAATCATCTAGCTTTGCAAGACAGATATGGAGGAACACGGGAGAGAAACTGTGGAAACGTGGTGACTGTGGAAAGAATTCAAACACTTGCCCACCCTGTAAATTGATCAGTGCAGCCACACTGGGGAAAAGCCATTCACCAACTCTGAGTGTGGAAGGGGACTTGCTCAGTTATCTAACCTGCTGATACACCAGTGGGTTCACACGGGGGAGAGACCATTTAATTGTCCAGAGTATGGGAAATGCTTGAAGAAGTTCTCAGGAACTGATGTACTATCAACGTATTCACACTGATGAGAAACAATTCAAGTGTTCTGATAGTGGGAGTGGAGTCAGGTCATCAGCTGCGAACTCACTAGAGAGAGAGACTGTTCACCTGCTCTAAGTGTGGGAATGGATTTACTCAGTCATTCAGGCTGACTTATGACGGAGGGGAGACCATTCATCTGCTGTGTGTACGAAGAGATTATTTAATTCCAGCAACCTGCTGAAATACAAGCGAGTTCAGAGAGGCCATTCACATGCTCCGAATGTGTGGAAGGACCTCACACTAATCAAACTTGGTGAGACACTGGCGAATTCACATTGGTGAGAGGTCATTTACACATTTCTAATTTGGGAATGATGCACTTAAGTCATCCGTACTACAGATACACCAACGGGTTTACAATGACAAGAAAGTGTTTAAATTACAGAGTGCTTTATAAGTTCCCAGGTACTGAAGTACCATGAAAGTGTTCATACTGATGAGAAACCATTTATGTGCTCTCACTGTGAGACTGCATTGATACAATTTAGCTGCTGTATCTCCCACAACAGTGACTGCACTTCAAAAGGTCTTCAGTTGGTTTGAAGCACATTCTGAAATCCAGAATGTGTGGAAATACGTTCATAAGCACACATCAAGCTTTAGCAATGAAAATTAGGTCAAAGAACAGGGCAGCAAACGGATATCTATCAGTCTCTTATCATGGGAGAGAGATCAGGGGAAAACACTGTGTATTTGATATGATTGATACCTGAACAATTAAACACCAGTTCAAGTAAAGAAGTAATTCACATCCAATGAAGTAAACCACTGCTGACAGAATGAATACAGTTCAGTTCTGGATGCAATAACAGCAGAATACAATCACATTTTACCTCACTGAAATGTGTGTGTCACTATCGTCTTATCAGACCAGAGGGGCTGCTCTCTTCATTCGAGAGAGAAGTGACTCGTGGTGATTTGACTTGAGGGCCCCCAGGCCTCAGTCGAGGGAAGAATGTGAAGAAGAGTCCTTCATGGTAACCTCAAACTGGTAATGGAAATTGAATCCTTGCTGTTGGTATCACACTGCTCTGCAAACCAACAATACGGCCAACTCAGGTAAACTGATTCCCCCTCACTGGCGTGTCACATGTGGGGGTGAATGATTGAATCCCTTGCTACATATAGTGCAGGTGAACGGCCTCTCCCCACAATGCGTTTGTTGGTGTTTTAGCAAATCATTGCTGTTCATAAAGCTCTTATCACAGTCAGAGCATTTAAATTTTCTCTCATTGGTATGAACAAAGCCATATCTGCAGAGATTTGAGAATAGAGTGAAGCCCTTCCCACATAATGAGCAGGTAAAATGTTTCTCTCTGGTTTGAATGTGCTGGTGCTCACTGAGTACAATGCCTAAGTGAATCCCTTACTACGCTCAGAGCAGGCTAACTGTCCCTCTCTAATATGGCCACGCTTGTATATTTGAGGCTTTGCTGACTTAATAAATCCCTCCTCACACACAAAGCAAATGATTTGTCTCTCTCCAGTGTCAACTCGACTGGGTGCCATTAGGCTAACTTGTGATGATTTTTCTTTCTCAAACAGAACAGACAAAGCTTCTTTCCCTGTGATGAAGACGTTTGTGTGACATCAGACCGGATCCCCACCTGAATACCTTCCCACACATGGAACAGCTGAATGACTTCTCCCCCACAGTGAACAAGTTGATGTTAAATTAAGACCATTGAATTTAAGACCATTACCGATCTTAAAAGTTTTTTTTACCCACAGTCAGGGGAAGGTCCCTTGTCAGTGTAAACCCACTAATGTTTCATGAAGCTGGATGACAGAGTAAATCCCTTCCCACACATGGAGCAGGTAAATAGTCTCTTCTCAGAATGTGTGTGTCGATGAGTCTCCAGCTGGTCTGGGTATTTGTAATCCTTCCCATAACTCAGACATTTCCATGGTGCTGATCTCTGTGCATATCTCCAAATTGGATGATCTGTTGAATCCTTTCCCAAAAATCACAACACATCTATGGCTTCTCTCTCTGTGGATATTTTTTTAGAATGACAACTGGCTAATGTTAAATACTTTCTGCAGTCAGTTCAGTGGAACACTCACACTTGTGTGTTTATGTTTGCGCTTTACCACCCACACTGTTGTTTGAAATCTTAGAACAAGTAAATCCAATTTCAGAAAGATACCCTTCCTCTATTATAAATCCCCGCCCAAACAAATGATCCAATCATATTGAAAGATGCAAAAAGCACCATCAAAATAAAAAAAAATGATCTATCCATAATAAATCAGGTTGTTCGCAACATCTATGAGACATTGTGCGTCCTAACGTGCAAACCTGTTGTGGGATGTACCTCATCAACTGGTGGACGGCACAGGCCGCTTGTATAGAAGGATGTGACACAAGAGATGATACCCTTTGCTAGTACTGTACATCAATTGTGAAGAAAGTGAATGGAGAAGGTGGTTGGCAAGTAAACTGCTTTTTTTTTCTTAGATATTGATAAGCTTGTTGTGTTGTTGAGGCACCATTCAACCAAGCAAGTGAAGAGGATTCCGTATCAAACCTGACTTATGTCTTGTAAGGTGGACAGTCAGGAGGTGGGTTGAGCGCTCCAACATCTATCGCATCTGCCCTAATATTGTATCAACTGTAGTTGTATGGTTCGTCCTGTTCAGATTCTCGTCAATATTGCACCTCCGAAATGCTACTCGTAGAGGATTCAACAATGATATTGCTGTTGAATGTCAACAACAGATACTCAGATTTTCACGTGTTGAAGATGGTCATTGCCAGGCACGGATAAGATATGACTGTTACCTGTCACTTGTGCAGATTTAGATGCTGGCCAGGTATTGTGATGTTTGAGAAGTTTTTAGCTCAGTTTGAGTTTCAGTTTGTACGATTGTTCTCAATGAGAATAAACCTACCAGCTCAGCGAGCAAACCTACAACCTGAACATATGGATATGCGCTACATCAGTATCTGAGCAATGAAAATTATGCTGAATATTGTGCAATCGTCAATAAACATACTCAAGTCTGAAGGGACAGTCATTGACAAAGCAGGTGAAGATGATAGGGCCAACTTCTCTATCCTGATGAACTCCCCTCTAACTAAGAAGCACTCAAGTCCCACCCGCTTCACAAGTGCGACATGTCACGTCTGAACAGGATAATTAAAAGTGTCACCTGCAGAAAATCCAGAGATTCAAGTAGACTGCTGTTTGTCACAAAGATCGCCTGTGGATGAAGCTGCAAATAAAGCTATCAACTAGGACACTGCAGGATCCGGGCAATGGGTCTGAAGAAGATGCCCTCAGGACTAGAATTGTTAAGTCTGTTTCTCTGCCCACATCTACTGTCCGACCTGTTGACTTCTTCCAGCAATTTCTATTTTACTCTCAGATGTTCAGCATCTGCAAGATTCACTAACAGGCTCCGCCAAGTACGATGGCATCACCATCCCGTCTGCTCATACGTTCAGATCCCCGGCTAAGATGGCAGATGTTCACCTCGGAATTGCAAAACTTTTACCCACACGTTATTTTTCCAGGTGCTCACTTCTCCCTGAACGGGTTTTTAAATGCTCTCATTTTGAAACCCTCCCAAAAGCAACTACAACTTTACCATCTGGAAAAGTGCATCTCTTCCCATTTACCACGGAGATAGAGCCAGCACTGCAAATGCGCCACCCTCTCTTGTTGTGAGCATAGAGAACACGCATCACCGCAGAGTATGATGGGTATTTACCCGCCATTGATTTCAATTATTACAGAAGATTGATTCTGTTCATTAATAATTTTCCTTTTTCCTGTATGCCAATCTTCTGCTCTCCAAATTATCTTTTAAAGAACAAAGTTGGTGGTCAGAAAAACATTTAAAATTGGATGCAGCTATCAAATCTCTCAAATCCTGTCTACAACATAAACTAACCATTAAAATACTAGATCTCTCAAAACATTTTGTCAATTCCCATCTTGAACTGATCGTCGTGGATTTTGGAAACTCCACTCAAGCCAGGAGATATATTTGTTTATTCTGAATGCCTCTCAACATGCTTCTTTTGTCATCTCATTTTACAGAGAAGTGGATGTATTGAAAACTGAAGTGTTTCTCTGATTTCAGTTCCGTGCAATATTCCTCCAGTCAAACCAACACTCCCCATAGCTGTCACCTCCTCCAGGCATTCTAACCCTCCCGATCACTGTCAACTTCTCCAAACACTACATTCCTCCATTTCACTGTCACCTCCTGCAGATACTGCAACCCTCCCTATCGCTAACATCTCCTCCAGACACAACAACCCTTCCTATCACAGTCACCTCGTCCAGTCACTGGAACCGTTCCGATCGCTGTCACCTTCTCCTGTCAATCCAACCCTCCCTATCGAAGTCAACTCCACCAGTTTCACTACACCATACTATCGCTGCCCCCTCCAGTCACAACTACCCTGTCGCTGTTATGTCCTCCATTCACTCCAACTCTCCCTATCGCTGTCACCTCCTCCAGTCACTCGAAGTGTCACTATCGCTATAGCAATATTTCCTATTGCTGTCACGTCCTACAGTCAACCGCACCATTCCTTTCTCCGACACTTTCTCCAGTCACTCCATCTCTCCCAATTGCTGTCACCTCCTCCATTCACTCCAAATCTCCCGATCGCTGTCATCTCCTCCAGTCACTCCAACCCAGCGTATCACTGTCATCTCCTCTAGTCTATCCACACATGCCTATCGCTGTCATCTCTTCCAGTCACTGCAACACTATCTGACATTGAACTTAGTACAATAACTCGAACTCTCCCCAATGCTGTCACCACTTTAGTCTCGACAACCTTCCTATCGCTCTCACCTCCAACACTCACTCCAACACTCCTTATCTCTGTAACCACGAGCAATTACTTGAAACCTCATTACTGCCGTCAACACCACCAGTTAGTCCAACATTCCCTATTTCTGAAACTACCACTAGTCCCTCCAACCCTCCTATCTCTACCACCTCCTCCAATCTCTCCAACTTCCGTATTGCTGTCACCCTCCCTGTCTTTGTCAGCTCTTCCACTCACTCCAAACCTCCCTATCATTATCACCTTCTCCAGGCACTCCAACCATCCCTGACGTTCTCATTTCCCAGTCACTCCAACCCTTCATATCACTGTCGCCTCCTCCAGTCACTTCAACCTTCCCCATCACTGTCACCATTCTTATTCACTCCATCCCTTCCTATCGTTGTCAAATCCTCCCGTCACTCCAACTATCCCTATTGCTGTTAGCTCCCCAGTCACTCCAACACTGCCTGTCATTGAACTTCTTCCAGTCACTCCAGCTGTCGCCGTCACTGTCACCGTCTCCAGTCTCTGAAACACTCCCTCTTGCTGTCATCATTTCCAATCACTCCAACCCTCCCTTTCGCTGTCACCTCCTCCAGTCACTCCAATATACCCTGTTGCTGTTATGTCCTCCATTCACTGCAACTCTCCCTATCGCTGTCACCTCCTCCAGTCACTCGAAGTGTCACTATCGCTGTCAACTGCTGCAGACACTCCAACCCTTCCTACACCTGTTAGCTTCTCCACTCACTCCAACCCTCCTGATCGCTGACACCTCCTCCAGTCACTCTAACACTCTCCGACGCTGTCACCTCCTCCTATCAATCCAACCCACCCTATCTCTGCAACCTCCTCCAGTCAATCCAACCCTCCCAATCGCTGTCAGCTCCTCCAATCACTCCAAACCTCTCCATCGTTGTCACCTTCGCCAGGCACTCCAACCATCCCTTATGTTGTCACTTCGTCCAGTCATTTATCACTCCTGATCGCTCTCAGATCCTCCAGTCATTCCAAACTTCCCTATCACTGTCACGAACGTATTCACTCCATCCCTTCCTATCATTGCCAAATCCTCCCGTCACTTCAACCATCCCTATTGTTGTCACCTCTTCCAGTCACTGCAACCCTCCCGACTGCTCTCACCTCCACCAATCACTCTAACTCTGCCTTTCATTGAACTTCTTCCAGTCACTCCAACTATCACTATCATGTCACCTTCCCCAGTCTCTGCGCCCTCCTTTTTGCTGTTGCCTCCTCCATTCCCTCCAACCCTCCCTATCATTGTCAGCTCCTCCAGTCACTCCAACCTTCCCTATCGCTGTCACCACCTCCACTCACTCCAATCCTCCCTATAGCAGTGACCTCTTCCAGTCACTCCAATCCTCCTGATCGCTGATACCTTCACCAGTCATTCCAATGCTCCCATTTACTGTCACCTCCTCCAGTCACTCGAACACTCTCCGTCGCTGTCTTCTCCTCCAGTCATTCCAACCTTACCTATCTCTGCAACCTACTCCAGTCAGTCCAACCCTCTCTATTACTGTCACCCCCTGCGTTCACTCCAATGCTCTCTATTCCTGTAAACTCTTCCAGTCACTGCTTACCTGCCTATTGTTGTCACTTCCTTCAGTCACTCAAACCTTCTCGATCTTTGTAACCTCCTCCAGACACACCAAACCTCCCTATTGCTTTCACCTCTTCCACTCACTCGGACTCTCCCTGTTGCTGTCACATCCTCCAGGCACTCTAACCCTCCCTCTCACTATCATCTCCTCCAGTCACTCCAACTCTCGCTATCACTGTCACCTTATCCAGGCACTCCAAACGTTTGTATTGCTTTCATGTCTTCCAGTCACTCCAACAGTCTCTGTTGCTTTCACGTCCTCCAGTCACGACAACATTCTCTATCTCTGTAACCTATTCCAGTTTCTCCGCCCTCCCTATTGCTGTTGATTCCTCTGATCACGCCATATGTCTGAAACCTCCTCCAGACACTCCCACCTGCCCTATCACTGTGACTTCCTCTGATCACTCCAACCCTGTCTGTCATTCAACTTGCTCCAGTTATGACAATACCAAATTAAATGGGAGTGAATTCGCGAACAGGGTTGTGATTGAGATGATCCATCGTGACTGTATTGGACAGTGGGTTCGGCTCGTGGGACTGAATGACCTACACCTGCTTCACTATGTAACACTCTCTATCTCCCAGATTTCCTTCAGCCCCTACTTCCCTCCCTATCTGATTATTCAACACAATTTCCTCATAATGTAACTTTCTCAGATCGCAAAATACTCTTTATCTGTCCTCCAGTCCCAACAAACCTCCCAGAGTGTTTTCTCCACTAGCCCATACCCTCCTTATCTTTGTCACTTCCTATAGTTGCTCTAACTCTCTCTCTGCCAGTAACATAATCTCCTACAGTGTCCATACGTCCGTCTGCTCCTGCAATCCCTATAGCCCACCTGTATCGGTAACTATATTCTACTCCCTGATAGTATTCCGAATGTGCAACCGACTCTATATCTGTTACCTTCTCCTACAAGCCTCCCTGTCTGAATGATCCTATTCAGTTTATTAGCCTTTCCTGTCTCTGCAACCTACTTCAGCTTCCGTAGTCTTCCTTCCACCTGTAAACTCCTCCGTTCCGTGCAAAACTCTCTAGGTCTGTACATACATCCAACCCCAATATCACTCCCGACCTGTCTGGCCTACTGCACTCCCTATAGATTCTTCGGTCTACTCTCTCTTTAACCCCTCTCAGGTGCTGCAAGTTTTCTTTCAATCTGTAAACCTCTCCAGCTGCAACAACACTCCGCAATCTCTGTTTGCTCCTCCACTCGCTACATCCTTCCCATCACCTCATAGACTGTCTCTCTCGCTGTGTAACTCTGCAAGGTTCCCTCTGTGTTCCATGTTTCTGTCCCTAAAACAGCCCTCTCTCTGTAAATAATCCAACACACTAAACGTCCCGATCTCAGTAAACTGCTGGAGTTCCTCCATCCATCCAATTGCAGCACGTGTTCCCCTTCCTAAACCCTTAAGGGTTGCACTGGTTGGGTGTGTTCAGTGGCTAGTAAAATAGTTCACAGACTCATCCCCCTCCTTGGTTTTGTCTCCTGTTCAAGCCCCTACAACTCCCTTATTTCTATAATCTCATGCAGCTCTGATTACAGAGTTCCTGAAATCTTTACACTGCCCAGTCGCTACAAATCGCTTAACACTTCCATCCACAAGATTCTAGTACACCCAAAGCTCCCTCTCTTCCTTTTCTTCCATTTTTTCAGGTATTCCTATTTCTGTAACCATCTTACTACAAACATTTTAGACCTTACAACGCTCCAATCCAAGTAACCACTTCCTACACAAACAAGATACAATCTTCTTCTTTGGCCTCATCAGTTCTGGCAGCCTCTGCCTACATCTTCCTGTAACATGCTTCAGGCCCTGCAGCTCTCCCTACCTCTCCATATAACTTGTTCCATCCTCTCCAGCTCTCTCAATCACTCAAACACCCTCTGTGCTCTCTCATTCCCCATCTCTTTTATACTGTCTTACAGGTACAAAATCGATAATGCGAGGCAACAGTATGGAATGGAATGCTATAAATCTCAGCTGATGCTTGAGGCCAAGCATTTGCTGGGAGTCACAAAGGCAGAGAACCAGAGAGTCTGTAGCACAAAGAGGGAAAATATAAATTAGGTGTGAGGATTCAGGCCTACTGGGTCTTGGAGTTGGAAAAGCAGCAGTGCAGGAGGCTCGAAATCAGCACCGAGTCACAGATGGAGTGACCATGTAAGGGAGCAACTTAAGCAAAGTTTTGGAAGGTACAGCAGGAGCAAAGTGAAGGATCTAAATTAGCAGAGAGCATCGAGGCCTAATTGTACTTTAGAGTCACAGAGATTTTGACCGCGTCAGGGAGCATAGTGGAGTGGCAGTTGGAGGATTACACGTGCCCGTGCGTCACAGAGATACATTTCTATTGTTGAGACCTGCCTGCACTGAGTTTGAAACAATTGCAAGAAACATCACAGAAAAATCTCAAAGCTGGCTGATAACACACCATTATTCGCGACTATGTGTAATTTGCTAAAAGCACATTTATTCTTTTTCTGAAAGAAAGAATAACTTCAGAACTATCAGGAATAAGTCGAAATTTGAGCCAATATGGTAAAGTGATCTCAGTAAGCAACAGCTGTGTTAGGGAATGAATCTTAAATGAGATTTCCGTCATGTTAACTTTACACTCAGTCACTCATTCAGGAGAACTTTGCAGTTTACGGTATCATAGTATAGATTGGTCAAATGGAAGATGTCTGTAATATTGGGAAGTCAAAGCCCCTGTCTGAGATGAATACTGGTCAAAGAATGTCACTGGAGTTCAGACAGTGATAGGAGGCTCTGTGGGACATCTGTGATGCTGAAATTTAGGTTGAGAACACACTCAGAGAGGAACACTCTGCAGACATAAAGGCCTGGAAGAAGGAAGGGAATGGGGGCCCAATCAATCGAAAAGAAGCAGTCAGGGTATACAGGAATAGCCTGATGTCTCCCTCACAATTTAAATTAACAGTTTGGAAGGTGATGAAGATGCAGCCTGATTGTACAGGAAGGGAGGGAGAAGGATGCAGGAGCAACAGTCACAGGCAATTCAGTAAATTGATGAAAATACTAGAACTTCTATGACTGTCAATATAATTCCAGGGTGGTCGGGCAAAGAATGTCACTGTGTCTTTTCATCTGGGAGAAGGTGAGCTTCCAGAGGGCATGGTTCATGTTGGTCTCAATTACTTGGGTAGGAAATGTGACATGTTCTGGGAATCAGAACTTAAGGAGGTAGATGGAAGGTTGGCAAGCAGAAACTCATACTCAAATTCTGGAATACTCCCAGTGTCGTATGCAAGGCATTACAGCGCTAGGAGTATTAGGCAGATGGTGCAGCAGGAAGGGATTCTTACCTGGGACATTGGGACTAGTTCCAGGGAAGGTACAGGCTGGATGGTGTCTCATGTGACAGAGCTGGGACTGAGTTCCTTATGCGGTGTTTGGCCAGTACTATTGGGAGGGATTTAAACTAATTTGTCAGGGCGATGTTAACCAAACAGAATAGTAGAGGAAACTACCTGGATTCACAAAATACTTGGAGATGCAGCTGGGACCAGTTTCCAACAGCAAGTTTAACAGTGGACAATGAAGTCAGAAAAAAAGTCTAAATCGTAGTGACTCTGCATGCATGCGAATGCTTGGAAAACAGTAAATAATATTGGGGAATGAATCCGAGAGAAAGATGACTCCTCCAAGGGGAGAATGGATTTGACAGGGGCTACAGAATACAATGAGTGCAATTACACTGCGAGGTACTGTCTGCAGGTCACCAACTAGTGGAAAGGATGGAAAGAACAAATCCACAATGTAATCCCAGCGAAATGGCAAAATGATAGAGTCATGATATTGAGAAACTTAAATTATCCAGATATAGATATAGCTACTGCTGATGCAGGGTTATTTAGGGCGAATGTCCTTGAATTGCGTGGAGGAGGGCTTACTGCAAGAGTATGTCTCCAGTTCAAGACTGCATGTTAGACCTGGTCCTCGAGGAACAGGTGGGGCAAGTGGATCTAGTGTCAGTAGGGGAAGCTTTGGGACAAGCGATCGTTTTATTTTCAAGTTTAGGATAATGGTCGAGAATGATATACAATAAATGTGAGTGTGAAAAATTAGTTGACTGAGAGCAGCATTCAATAAGACAAGAATAAAGCTGAGAAGGTTTGACTGGTACACCAAGTTGGTCAGAAAAAGAAAAACTGAACAATGTGGAGATGGTTTGGATGAAGGAGCGTCACTCTGAAAGCTAGTGTGCTTCCAATTAAACCTGTTGGACTAAAACCTGGTGTTGTGTGATTTTTAACTTTGTACACCCCAGTCCAACACCGGCATCTCCAAATCATGCCTCATTTATTGTGTATTCTTCAAAATTGTTGATGTCCTCAAATGTCTTGTCATGCAGTTCTCCGGGTCGTTACCTTCAATCACCTGGGCCTCATCGTTTCTGTTTTGAAATAGCCTGCCATGTGATCGCCTGTCAAATCCTAGTCACATTAAGTTACTAGTTCCTCCTTCAAATTGTTTACACAGGATCTTCCTTGACCAAATCCAGGTCGACTGTCCTGGAGTGTGTGGGACTTCCTTAATCTTGTATTTTTTTTCCTGTTTCTCAGAATTCGAGTCTCAACCTATTCATTCAGTCCCTTTCTCCACATTAAACAAAGCTGCGGTGTTTGCCGTTCTCCAAGCCTCCAGCACTACCCATGTTTCCAGTGAGAATTCCATAATGATGGCCAGAACAAACAAGGCAGGGTATGTTTCCTTGGCTTTTTTTAACAGCCTGGAATATTGTGTTAGCCTATTTTAAGGATGTGAATCTCATTTATAATTCCCCTCTCCATAATTTTTTAACTCCCAAGTATTTCATAGAACAATGTGTGGAGCACCTCCCTGTTTTGATACAGACAGGCAGACAGGGGCCGAAATCATCTTCTGATTTTATTAATACACGGGGTAATTCCCTCTGCTAATTTAAACCCAACACACCTCGCTCTGTAATTTGTTACATTTCTAGAGTCAAGGAACTGCTCCAGATTTCACGAGTTAAAGTGAAAATTAACAATTTTATTCGTTAAGTTCAACAGAGAATGCAAAAAAAGCAACTGTTTGCAACTTCTATCTCTGAAACTTATCTTTTACCTCCCATTCTACAATACTGGATCGATAAATTCCCTCTTAAATTCATTGCAAAATCAACATCAAACACTGGTATAGTATTCGGATTTCGAACTGTCTCTGTAGTTTTCCCTGAGGTCGACTTCGATGTTCTGCTCCACACATTTCTTATAGATACATGCATTTCACAGAGCCGTTCTGCTCGTGGTCTGTAGTTGTTAGTGTCTCTGCAGTTCTCCCCCTAACTGTACAAGATGTCTGGTTTCATACCCCAAAACATCGGTTCATTTCATTGGTTTGATGTCATCCCAAACAGGGACATTCAAATACGATTGGATTCTGGTATATTGGGGCATATTTCAAACAGATTGGCCGAGTCTAAATTTGTTTTTGTTCCATGGTATCACAACTCCAGCTTTTTGTGTTGACCAAGTGTTACATTTTACCTTGTTCAGAGCACTCTGTGCTTTCAGTAAGCCGTTGCTAGCTTCCTCCCTCTCTCTTAAAGGGACAGTACAAACCTACACCTTCATAACAATTTAGTCACGTCTCATTTTAGTTGAGTTTCAAGGAGGTTTTCTCTCCACAAGTTTAACTGTATTTTCTCATGATAACATCACCAGTCTGCCTCGTTAACTACCTTCCCTGCCCCCGTGGTCTTCCTCTCATCTGACACTAACCCGATGACTTTCCCTTTCATCATAACAACTGCCCACTGACTGTACATCACAGAATTTACCAGCCTCCCTGTTCCAGGTACCATATTTTAAAAAAATATTACTCTTCGATTATCAATCAAAAACTGCCCTGGACATGGCAGAGGGGAGAGAAGTGAGACCCCAATTTGTGGCCAAGCCACTGAGGTACTGGTGGATGGCATGGTGCATGAAAGATTTATTATCTTTCTCCAGGACTGTCACGGAGGCCATGACACCAGAACCTGCCAGCTTGGTTGGAATTTGACCCCTGGGTCAGTGAGGAGCCACCCTTCTGGGTGAATTCCCAGCAGTGTAGGAAGGAGGTCAGTGAACTTCTCCACTTTAGTGTAAGTGCCATTATCTGCACTTTATGACCTCGCCCTCACTCTATCTCTGTTGCTGCGCCCACATCCCATCAAGGCTCATGTTCTCCACACTCACTGAATGCAGCAACTTATCTCAGTCTCTCTCTAAACTCCTCTCTGTCCCTCTTCCCAACTCCCCCTGGTGTCTGCGCTGCGTAAACACTCACTCAGGACATCTTGCTACCTTTCCCCCAGCTGTACCAGCACTAACAGCTATATCAACAACTTCTGTCTCCTTAATACCTCTTCAAAATTATCTTATTTGAGAAGGAAACATCCCACAATAGGGCAGAAAGAGCCAAGATGGATAGGGGTCTCCGCAACATTCAGCTCCTCACTCCCCAGCATGGGAATAATCCTGACCCTAACTTCCACAAGAGGCCGACTGACCATGTCCAAGCTCACGGAATGGGATCTGAGACTCCCCCTGACTCACTGTGCTAGGCACCGTGACTGACTGTGGACAACGATATCAAGCTTCCTGGTTTTGTGTCTGTACTAAACAACAAGACAGTACAGTAGGCGTGTAAGGCTGGTAACTCTGGCTGAGGGGAAATACTGCTAAAGGCAGAGTTAGACAATACATTATTTCCGTGAGAATTGACGACAGCTCAAAATGAGTATATACAAGCACACAGTGAGCAGTCCAGAGCGACAGTCCATGAGCGAGGTTTGTGTCCCTGAGCGCAATGTCCTTGCAGCAGCATTGTAATAAGAGCTGGCAGTCTACCCTGAGCTGCAGCATTGAAGTACAGAAGCGTACTCTCAGTAGTTCGGACATGTGCTTGGATGGCATGGTGAGACTGGCATGTGACAGATGCCAGGATTGGTGGGTATGGAGTACATGCAGCTTCTTTCTGTGCAGCGTTCCCCGAAACGTCGGTGTCCAAGATAGATGACCGCAGGAGGCAGGGGCGAGATGGAGTCACCAGTTACCAGCTCTGAATTTCACATCAACTTCTCCATATTGACTTTCCCCACAGTGGCATATGAAGCTGCAAATTGATGAGGAGAGAACTACATTAATGTGGCTGTTGATCATTCGGTCAGCGTCTCGTCAGTCCCGTGCTCAAATCTTGTTTCTAAGAACAGAATAACACAGGAAGAGGCCCTTTGGCACAGCAAGCCTGTACTGACACATGATGCCTTCGCAAAGTTAAAAAAAGCTTTTGCTTCTATACATTCTATGTCATTGTATTCTCTGCTTTCTCATCTCTGTGTCAAGATACCTTTTACACGTTGTTATTTTATTTTTTTTTCTCCTCTGTCAATCCATTCCAGGCACTTTTACATTCTGTATGGAAAAGAAAAAAAAAATGGCCGATCATATCTCTTTCAAATTTGCCTCCTTTTACCTAAAACCTAAGGCCACCAAGTAATTCATAATTCCACTCCGGGAAACACCTGTAATTATCCTCCTATCTATGCCTCTAATAATTTTTGTAAATTTCTGTCAGATAACCCCTCAGCCTCAGCCTCTGATGTCCCAGTGAAAGCAAATTAAGTTTTACCAATTTTTCCTTTTGGCTAATACCCTCCAAACCAAATAACATCCTGATAAACCTTTTCCACGCCATCTGAAACACCTCCAAATCGTTCTGCTGGTCTGCTAACTAGTGCTGTAAATGATATTCCAAACCTGGCCAAAATGAATTTGTATACAGCTGCAACATGGCCTGCCAATTTTCATGATGTATGCTCTGATATATACCTGAACATTTGCCATAAGTTTTCTTTACCACCCTATCCACCCGTGTTGCCACTTTCAGGGAACGGCGGAGCTGTACCCGGAGATCCCTTCGGATTTTGATGTGACTAATAGTTTTTCCGTCGATTGTATACTTCTCTCCGGCATTAGACCTGCTAACATGCATCATCTTGCAACTATCCAGATTAAATTACCTGGAGAATTGCCTTTTCTCTATCCACGTCTCCAGCTGACCGATATCCTGCTGTATCCTCTGGCAATCATCCTCACGATCTGCAACTCCCCCAATCTATTCGCAGATCTCCGGTCAGTAAAACAAACTTCCACCACTAACTCAGTATTTTGTAACCAAGCAGTTCTGTATCCATCTTATTGACTGACCGCTGACTCCATTTGAATTAACCTTCTGTATGAGCTAAATGTAAGGAACCATATCAAAGGCCTTGCTAAGGTCCATATGGACCTTAGCGTCCAGCCCATGCCCTGATCAATCACTTTCTGAAAACATTCTATCAAGTTTGTGAGACACAATCTTCCTCACATAAAGCCGTGTTGCCTTTTGCAAATTATTCCATATGTTCCCAAATGTAAGTCAGTCCTGTGTCTAAGAATCTCCGATAATTTCCCTCCCACTGACGTAAAGCTCACAACCTGAAATTCCTTGGCGAAACCATATTGCTCTTCTTCAACAAATAAACATTATTATCTATTCTCCAATTCTCTGGAACCGCTCCTGTGACTGAAGAACATACAGAGAGCGCCCATAAGGCCCCAGCAATTTATCCCCTTCTCTTCCTGCAGTGTTCTGCATTTATCCCATCATATCCTAGAGACTTGTTTACCTTACTGGTTTTCAAAACACCCAGCACATCATTCTTTTTCCTGAATATTGAAATGATCTGCTGCAATATCAACGTATCTTTCTCTAGACTCACCATTTACCATGTCCTTCTGCTTTGTGAATACCAATATAAAATATGCATAGAACATTACAGTGCAGTACAGGCCCTTCGTTGTTGCTCCGACCCGTGAAACCCATCTAACCGATACTATTCTATTCTCGTCCATATGCCAATCCAATGATCATTTAAGATGAGATTGGATTTCTTACAGTGTGAAAACAGGCCCTTCTGCCCAACAAGTCTACACCGACCCCGCGAAGCGCAACCCAACCAAACCCATTCCCTGACATTTACCCCTTTACCGAACACTACAGGCAATTTAGCATGGCCAATTCACGGAACCTGCACATTTTTGGATTGTGGGAGGAAACCGGAGCACCCAGAGGAAACAGACACGGGGAGAATGTGCAAACTCCACACAGAGAGTAGCCTGAGACGAGAATTGAACCCGGGCCTCTGGCGCTGTGAGGCAGTAGTGCTAACCACTGTGCCACCATGCTGCCCATAAATCTGTGTAAAGGTGGCGAATCTACTACTGTTGCAGGCAGTGTATTCCACACCCTGCCTACGCCCCGAGTAAAGAAACAAACTCTTACATCTGTGCTCTATCTATCTATCACCCCTTCAATTTAAAGCTATTTCCTCTCGTGCTCGTTATGGACTCGACACACGTCCTACAGCTCCACTCATTAATTCACTCCCTTGTCTTTGCATGGACCTACTCTTTCCCTGGCTAACCTCTTAATCGTGATAAAAATATATGAGATCTTTTCTTCATCCTGCTTTGTCAAAGAGATTTAATGGTGCCTTTTTAGCCCACCTAACTCCTTGTTTACATTTATTCTGTTTCTCTTTTAGGATCTTCTTCCTGACCTCTTCGCCCCCACCCCCACTCCGGCCTATCACCCTCACCTTGACCTCCTTCCACATATCGCATTTCCAACGCCCTTCCCCCAATCCCTCCTCCCTACCTTTTATCTTAACCTGCTGGACACACTTTCCTCATTCCTGAAGAAGGGCTCATGCCCGAAACGTCGATTCTCCTGCTCCTTGGATGCTGCCTGACCTGCTGCGCTTTTCCAGCAACACATTTACAGCTCTGATCTCCAGCATATGCAGTCCTCACTTTCTTTCCGAAAAGTTACTAGCTACAGGATTCAATACTTCTGATCTGAGTTTGTAATCATAGCAGCCATATGGTCTTGGATAAACCTCAGAATGTGAGGGCGAACTGATATAGCAATGGTAATGTATTTGGATGTTGAATAGCGATATTGAGATGGTTTATGATGGTCATTGTCTGACATTTGTGTGGCACGAATGTTACTTGTCACTTGTCGTCTCAAGCCTGACTGTTGTCCAGGCATAGCTGCATTTGGACGGAATTTGCGATCTGAGGAGCTGAGAACTGTAAACTCATGAGCAAACTTCATTACATCTGACTGTATGAAGGAGCAAGCTTGCAGACAGCTGATCTTCTAGACGGCGGTGGGTTTAGAACCGGAAGTCCAATAAGCCTTGGTACAGTGAATCTTGTGGATTGAATACACCGCTACTATTGAGCATCAGTGATGGAAGGGATGGATGTTCGTGGAAGTGATAGCAATTACATGGGCTGGTTTTGTCCCGGGTTATTCATGGAATGGGATCTCTCACAGCCTTTCAGGAGTCAGCAATTATTTACTCACGCAGAATTCCTTGCTTCTGACCTGCTCCTGAAGACAGTACTTTTCATAGGGCCAGATCAGAGCTTTTTCTAGTCAATGATAACACCCAGAAGGCTTATTCACACTGTGCTGGGGACTCCGTGATGGGAATGCTAATGAATATCAAAGAGGGGTGGTTTGATTATTTATTGTCTTATTTGTCTACTATTTATTGGTGTGGTCAGAGCTTGCCATTTGTCAGAATGGGTATATTCCAGGTATTCCAAATGGGTATATTCCAGGTCATCTTGCATTTGAACATGAACTGTTACAGGAATAGTATACTCAGTGAACATTTCCCACGTCTGACCTACTGATGGAAAGAGGGTCAGTGCAGCAACTGAGAATGGTAGAGCCTCGCACACTGTCTTTCCTGAGGAATGCCTGCAGAGTTCGAATTCCTTATACTCACAACAATACAGCAAAGAACACCACAGCGCAGAACAAGCCCTTCGGTCAATGGTGTTGTGCCCACCTGCGAAACGAATCTATACTACATTGTCCCATTTTCATTGCTATGTTTAACCAATGACAATGTAAATGCCCTTAACGCCGGGGAGACTCCTACTGTTGCAGGCAGTGCGTTCAACGCCGCTACTACTCTCTGAGAAAAGAAACTACTTCTTACCTCTGTACTGTCTCTATCAATTTAAAGCTATGTCTCCTCGTGCTAGCCATCACCATCCGAGGAAAAACGTTCTCACTGTCCAATCCAACTAATCCTCTGATCATCTTATGTCCAAACTAAGTCACCTCTCAACCTTCTTCTCTTGAACAAAAGCAGCCTCAAATCTCTCAGCCTTTTCTCATGAGACATGTCCTCAAAACGTCCTAGTCAATCTCGTCTGCACTCTTTCCAAAGCTTCCACATCCTCCCCATAATGCAGTGACCGGAAATGTACGCAAACGCCAAGTTTGGCTGCACCAGAATTTCATACAGCTGCAGCATGGCCTCGTGGGTCCTAAACTCAATCTATCTACCAATAAAAACTAACACACTGTGTGCCTGCTTAACTTCCCAGTCGACCTTGTTTGCAACTTTCAGGGATCTATGTACGTGGACAGCGCGATCTCTCTGCTCATCTACACTACCATCAATATTACCATTAGCCCAGTACTCTTTATTCCTGTTGCTTCTTGCAAAGTGATTCACCTCACACTTCTCTGCATTAACCTCCATTTACCACCCCTCTGCGCAGATCTTGCAGCTTATCTATGACACTCTGTAACCTGAACATCCTTCAGCATGATCCACAATTCCTCCGACATGAGTGTCATCCGTAAATTTACTAACCCAGCCTTCTACGCCCTCATCCAGGTTATTTATGTAAATGACAAAGAGCAGTGTCACCAGAACAAAATTTTGCGGTACACCACTACTCACTGAATACAAGGATGAAAATTTCCCTTCAACCACCACTCTCTGTCTTCTTTCAGCTAGCTAATTTCTCATCGGAACTGATAAGTCACCGTCAATCTCATGCCTCCATACTTTGTGCAACAGCCTAGTGCGGAATGTTATCAAAAGCCTTACTGAAATTCAGTTACACCACATCTACCGCTTTATCCCCATTCACCTGTTAGGTCATCATCTCAAAGTACTCAATAAGGTTTGTGAGGCACGACCTACCCTTCACCAAACTTTTCCGACTATCCCTAACCAACTTATTCCTCTCGAGATAGTTATAAATCGTATAACTTACATTTTTCCGACACGTTACCCACAACCGAAGTAAGGTTCACTGATTTATAATTGTGAAGGTTCTCTCGACTACCCTTCTTGAGTAAAGGGACATCATTTTCTATTTTCCAGTGTTTAGGCACTATTCCTGCAGACAATGACGACAGAAGGATCGAAGGCAAAGAGTCTGCAACCCCTCAATCGATTCCCAGGGAATCCTAGACGAATAAATCGCATCCGGCCCAGGCGATTTACCTGAATTCACATTTTCCAGAATTGCTAATACCTCCCCTTATGCACCTCAATCCCATCTAGTCTAGTAGTCGGTATCTCAGTATTCCCCTCGACAACATTGTCTTTTTACAGTGTGAAAACTGAAGAAAAGTATTAATTTAGTGCTTCCACTATCTCCTCAGACTTCATGCATAACCTCCCACTAGTGACATTGATAGGCCCTTATCTTTCTCTATTCATTCTTTTATCCCTCATATACACATAGGAAGAGTTCAGGATTCCCGTGATCTTATCTGCCAACGACGTCTCATGTCCCCTTCAAGCTCTTCTTATCTCTCTCTTTCCGTATTTCCCGGCTAACTTGTAACTTTCAAGCCTAACTGAGCCTTCAAGTCTCATCCAAACCAAAGCCCTTTTGTTCCTCTTGACAAGAGAGTAAACAATGGCTCCCTCGCTCCACTATTTCCTCCCTGCCTGACAGGTACATTATTATCAAGAAACTACAGTAGCATGTTCGTGAATAATGTCCACATTTCAAATGTGCCCATCTCATCCAGTTTCCTTCTCCATCCTGTGCAAACTAAATCTTGCCTAATACAATTATAATTACCTTTCCCCCAGCAGTAAAACTTGCTTGTGGTATATATGTATCCGTTTCCTTCTCTAACGTTAACATAACCGAATTGCGGTCTCTATCACCGAAGTCCTCACCTACCTCCAAACGGAACACCTGGCCAAGTTCATTACCCGGTAACAAATCCATTCATTTTTTTGCTGGTGATGATTCCAACCAGGAGAGTACTTCCCCCAGATTCCAATTAACTATAATTTAACTCTGGCCCCAGTCGCCACACATTTTACCTAAATAAAAAGTGCACGGACTTGCCCCAAAAAGAGGGTCCAAGGAAGTCCCTGTGGAGTGAAAATTTTTTTTAGATTAGATTAGATTAGATCTAAAAAAAAATTTCACTCCACAGGGACTTCCTTGGACCCTCTTTTTGGGGCAAGTCCGTGCACTTTTAATTTAGGTAAAATGTGTGGCGACTGGGGCCAGAGTTAAATTATAGTTAATTGGAATCTGGGGGAAGTACTCTCCTGGTTGGAATCATCACCAGCAAAAAAATGAATGGATTTGTTACCGGGTAATGAACTTGGCCGGTAACAAATCCAAAAGTGGGGCTTTAGCTCAGGAATCAGAAACAGGGCGATAATGGACTTGAAAGTGTGGCTGGGGAACTGGTGCAGGAAGCAAGGATTTAAATTCTTGGATCATTGGGGTAGGTTTTGTGGTAAACATAAATTATACAAGAGAGACGGTTTGCACCTTAATAGGTTGGGGACCAGCATTCTGGCAGGCAGGTTTGCTACTGCAACACAGCTGCGTTCAAACTAAGTAGCGGGGGGTGGGGGTGGGGGGAAGGGGACAAACTGGATGTTTAGGAAGGAAATTGAAGGGCAAGTTAGATAAAGGAATGTCAAGAAAGACAACTGTATCAATGAAGCTGAAAACTCAAAAAGGGATCATGCTGTAAGGTTGAGTGAAATAGGAGTTGATGGGATGGGTGAGGGCAGTAACAAATTAAAAGTACTATATATGAATGCATGAAGCATTAGAAATAAGATGGATGAGCTTGAGCCTCTTTTGGAAATTGGCAGATACGATATTGTGGGAATAACTGCGACGTGGCTTCAAGTGGACAGGGCCTGGGAGATGAATATTCAAGGCTACACGTGCTATTGTAAGGACAGACTGACGGGCAGAGTGGTTGGGTGGCCATGTTACTAAGGGATGATATTCAGTCCCTTGCGCGGAGGGACCTAGAATCAGGGAATGTAGAGTCAGTATGGATAGAGCTGAGAAGTTCTAAGGGTAAAAAAACCCTCTTGGGAGGTATCTACAGGCCCCCAAACAGTAGTCTGGATGTCGGATGTAAGTTGAATCAGGAGCTGAAATTGGCCTGTTGCAAAGATGTTACTACTGTTGTAATGGGGGATTTCAACATGCATGTAGACTGGAAGAATCAGGATGGTATAGGACCTCAAGAAAGAGACTTTGTGGAGTGCCTCCGAGATGGATTCTTAGAACAGCTGGTGCTGGAGCCTACCAGGGAGAAGGCAATTCTGGATCTGGTATTGTGCAACGAACCAGAATTGATCAGTGACCTTCAAGTGAGGGAGCCATTGGGAAGTAGTGACCATAATACAATAAGCTTCAATCTGCAATTTGAGAGGGAGAGGGTACAATCGGGATTGACAATATTTCAGTTGAATAAAGGGAACTATGGAGCTAAGAGGGAGGCGCTGGCCAAAGTTCAATGGTGCAATACCTTAGCAGGGATGACAGTGGAGGAACAATGGCAGATATTTCTGTGTATAATGCAGAAAATGCAGGATTAGTTCATGCCAAAAAGGAAGAAAGATCCTAGGAGGAGGCATGGGTGGCCGTGGCTGATGAGGGAAGTTAAGAAACATATGAAGTTAAAAGAGATGAAGTATAACATAGCAAACATAAGTGGGAAAACGGAGGACTGGGAAGCTTTTAAAGAACAATAGAGGATTACTAAGAAGGAAATACGCAGAGAAAAAATGAGGTACGAAGGTAAACTGGCCAAAAATATAAAGGAGGATAGTAAAAACTTTTTTAGGTATCTGAAAGGCAAAAACATGGTTAAGACTAAAATTGGGCCCTTGCAGACAGAAATAGGGGAATATATTACAGGGAACAAAGAAATGGCAGAAGAATTGAATTGGTACTTCAGATCTGTGTCCACTGGGGAAGACACAAGCAGTCTCCCTGAGGTAACAGTGGCTGAATGAACTGAACTGAAGGGAATTTATATTTGCCAGGAATTGGTGTTGGAGAGACTTTACGTCTGAAGGTTGATAAGTCACTAGGGCCTGATGGTCTGCATCCTAGGGTACTGAAGGAGGTGGCTCGAGAAATCGTGGATGTGTTGGTGAGTATTTTCCAGAGTTCGATAGATTCGGGATCAATTCCTGCGGATTGAAGTTTGGCTAATGTTGTACCACTTTTTAAGAAAGGTGGCAGAGAGAAAGCAAGAAATTATAGACTAGTTAGTCTGACCTCAGTGGTGGCAAAGGTGCTGGAGTCTATTATAAAGGATGAAAGTCCGACATATCTGGATAGTAGTAACAGGATAGGTCAGAGTCAGCATGGATTTATGAAGGGGAAATCATGCTTGACTAATCTTCTGGAATTTTTTGAGGATGTAACTCTGAAGATGGACGAGGGAGATCCAGTAGATGCAGTGTACCTGGACTTTCAGACAGCTTTTGATAAAGTCCCACATAGGAGGTTACTGAGCAAAATTAGGGCGCATGGTATTGGGGGCAATGTACTAGCTTGGATTGAAAGTTGGTTGGCTGACTCAGAATGGCAGGCAGTGACCAGTGGGGTACCGCAGGGATCAGTGCTGGGACCACAGCTTTTACAATATATATTAATGATATAAAAGATGGTTTTAGTAATAACATTAGCAAATTTGCTGATGCTACTAAGCTGGGTGGCAGGATGAAATATGAGGAGGATGTTAGGAGATTACAGGGTGACCTAGACAGGTTAGGTGAGTGGTCAGATGCAATGCAGATGCAGTTTAATGTGAATAGATGTGTGGTTATCCACTTTGGTGGCAAGAACTACCTAAATGGAATCAATTTAGGTAAAGGGGTAGTACAAAGAGATCTGGGTGTTCTTGTACACCAGTCAATGAAGGTAAGCATGCAGGTAGTGAAGAAGGTTAATAGCATGCTGGCCTTCATAACAAGAGGGATTGAGTATAGAAGCAAAGAGATTCTTCTGCAGCTGTACAGCACCCTGGTGAGACCACACCTGGACTACTGTGTGCAGTTCTGGTCTCCAAATTTGGGGAAAGACATTCTGGCTATTGAGGGAGTGCAGCGTAGGTTCACGAGGTCAATTCCTGGAATGGCCGGACTACCTTATGCTGAAAGACTGGAGCGACTGGGCTTGTATACCCTTGAGTTTAGAAGACTGAGAGGGGATCTGATGGAGACATATAAGATTATTAAAGGCTTGGACACTCTGGAGGCAGGAAACATGTTTCCGTTGATGGGTGAGTGCCGAACCATTGGTCTGTGGGAAATTAACGGCAGGTTGCTTTTACTTTTTGACGTTTTATACAATCAAACATCATTGTTTTTCAGTTGAAAACAAAGGAAGTGAACGATAATAAATGTACGAGAGTCCACTCCGAACTATTACACAGTTCAGTCCCTGTCATCAACAGCTGATTCATGTTCACATAAGTGAACACGTCATCTTGCAGTCAGCAAAGCCGTTGAAAATGACTGAAAAGCAGTCTAACTTCAGACATAGTGGTATTGGCCATCTCCAAAATCTGTCCAAAATAGCTTCCAAACTGCAGCTGGACAGTTATTCCAACGATCCCTCATAACAGGCCAGTGAGAGGCGTA
Source organism: Chiloscyllium plagiosum (assembly GCF_004010195.1). NCBI lineage: Eukaryota > Metazoa > Chordata > Chondrichthyes > Orectolobiformes > Hemiscylliidae > Chiloscyllium > Chiloscyllium plagiosum. The sequence continues at coordinate 58,115,475 of NC_057727.1, read as the reverse complement.
CCTGAACAAGAGGGAAATGTATGCGGCGGACTGGCCAATGAACTTAGCACAGGGCTCGATGCTGATCCAAACGCAGTTCAATAATTGTGAATAGCACCAGCCAACAACAATGTTTTTCAAGTTTATCTCGACTGGTGTGTCAACTAAACTCTGTAATTCTACACCTTGGACCCGATCCTGAATAAAGGTGTTAGAAAGCGGGTGAACTCCTAAAACACACGGCATCTTACATTGAATCCCTCATGAACCAAATCCAGTGTATATCTGCTCTCGAAGTTTGGTATCCAAACAGAATTGTGCAGCGACATTGATGACCAGCAAGATCCCAGCCCAACGTCTTTGTGTGAGACGTGAGCTGGAAATTTCAATGTAAATGTTCTCAGCATTGTTTTAACCATTAACAGCAAAGTCTCTTTATTGAAGATTCGACATCCTTGGATAATATCTCCATTTTCGATTGTGTGATAACTAGAAAATCTATCCATTTTTTCAGTTCTTTTATGGCAATAATATGATGAAAACAGTGCGCAAATCACATTAAGGGGCTTTGAAATGACGAGTCTTGTTGGCACACAGAAGAGCAAATTATTATTAAATTCTAGGACTTTGACAATATACAACTATTGTTCATTGGATTCATATTTTATGCTAATATTCACAGGCAATAATTTTAATGGCAACTATTTTGTAATGTGTAAATATTTTGCAGTCAGTTATGAGTACATTTTCACTTGCATCTGCCTATCTCCAAGCTCAATAATGTGGTCCATGAATTTTAGTGTCTGTGTGATGCGAGGTATGTAGGCCATGCCTCTGAAAATCTGACAGATTATTACAAACTGAATATCCCTTCAGCTGTTCACAACAAGCAAGGTACTGACTGGAAACAAACAGCCTGCACTCACAAAATCAAAATTCAGTGTCCACCACTTGGCATGTTTAAAGAATATTTTTTTCATTCAATTTTGTTCATGGAACATGACTGAGCCAATATTTAATGCCCATCTCTTATTGCCCTTGTGAAGGTGGGAGTGAGCCGCCACTTTGAAATGCTGCAGTCCATAGATAGACTTACAATTTTATTAGGTAGGGTAGTTGAAACAATGACACTGAAGGAGCAACAATATATTTCCATAACAGGATTGTGGGAGGCTTGGAATGGAAGTTGAACGTATAACTGCTGCCGTTGTCCTTCTTGATGGCCGTGGTTTCAGAGGTACTTTGTAAAGAGGCTTGGTAAATTTCTGCAGAGCACTGTGTAGATGTCAGGCATTGCTGCCACTGAGTGTCAGAGGAGGAGGAGTGTAGCTGCACTCAGAGATGCAAATGGGGATATTTTTCTCAAACACACATTCAACGTGTGTCTTGTGGGCAGGCTTTTGGAAATCATGAGGCAAGTTATTTCTGCAGGATTCCTATCCACTCACATATTCTTGTAGCCAAGGAATTTATATGTGTCGAAACGTACGGCGCTGCAAAAGCACAGCGGATCAGGCAGCATCGGAGGCACAGGATACTTGACGATTCAGCATCCGCCCATTTACAGGCATGGGTAATGAATTTATTTGGGCAGTCCAGTTCTAGTTAACAGTAATCTCTTAGAGAAGTGAGCCAAACAGTCACGGCCTTGCAGGGACAAGGTAGCGGTAATAAATTAAACTGCATTTATTTCAATGCAAGGGGCCAAACACAGAAGGCAGATGAACTCAGGGCATGGTTAGGAACATGGGACTGGGATATCATAGCTATTACAGAAACATGGCTCAGAGATGGGCAGGACTGGCAGCTTAATGTTCTCGGATACAAATGCTACAGGAATGATAGAAAGGCAGGCAAGAGAGGAGGGGGACATTTTTGATAAGCGATCGCACTACAGCTGCGCTTAGGGAAGATATTTTCAGAAATATATCCAGGGAAGATATTTGGCTGGAACTGAGAAATAAGAAAGGGATGATCAATTTATTGGGATTGCATTATAGACCCCCTAATGGTCAGAGGAAAATTGAGAAAAAATCTTGTAAGGAGATCTCAACTATCTGTAAGAACAATGGGGTGGTTATGGCAGGGTATTTTAACTTTCCATTCATGGACTGGGACTACCACAGTGTGAAACGTTTGGATGGAGAGGAATTTATTAAGCGCGTGCAAGACCATTTTCTGTTTCAGTATGTGGATATATTGACGAGAGAAGGTGCAAAACTTGCCCTACACTTGGGAATTAAGGCAGGCACGTGACTGAGGTGTCAGTGGGAGAGCACTTTGACGCCAGTGACCATAATTCTATTAGATTTAAAATAGTGATTGAAAAGGATAGACCAGATCTAACAGTTGAAGTTCTAAATTGGAGAAAGGCTAATTTTGATGGTATTAGGCAAGAGCGTTCGAAACTTGATGGGGGCAGATGTTCGCAGGTAAAGGGATGATTGGAAAATGCGAAGCCTTCAGAAATGAGATAACGAAAATCCTGTCAGGGTGAAAGGGAATGCTGAATGCCCATAAATATCGAGGGTTTGGTTGAGAATAAGAAGGAAGCATATGTAAGGTATAGACTGGATAGATCGAGTGAATCCTTTGAAGAGTATAAAGGAAGTAGGAGTATACTTAAGGGGGAAATCAGGAGGGCGAAAAGGCAACATGAGATAGCTTTGGCAAATAAAATTAAGGAGAATCCAAGGGGCTTTTACAAATACATGAAGGGCAAAAGGATAACTAGGGAGAGAATAGAGCCCTTCAAAGATCAGCCAGGAGGCATTTGTATGGAGCCACAGGAAAGGGGGAGATACTAAATGAGTATTTACATCAGTATATACTGTGGGAAATGAAATGGAAGGTAGCGAAATAGATGGTGACAGCTTGCAAAATGTCCAGTTTACAGAGAAGGATGTGCCAGATGTCTTGAAATGGGTAAAGGTGGATAGATGCCCAGGAACAGGTCAGGTGCACCGAGGACTCTGTGGGGAGCAAGAGAAGTGACTGCTGGGCCTCTTGCTGAGATATTTGTAACATCGATAGTCACAGGTGAGATGGCAGAAGACTGGAGGTTGGCAAACGTGGTGCCACTGTTTAAGAAAGGTGGTAAGGACAAGCCAGGGAACTATTGAGCAGTATACTATGTACAGAAAGCTGAACATGCTGGGGCTATTTTCCCTGGAGCGTCTGAGGCTGAGGGGTGACCTTATAGAGGTTTACAATATTATAAGGGCTTGGATAGGTTAAATAGGCAAAGTCTTTTCCCTGGGGTCGGGGAGTCCAGAACTAGAGTGCATAGGTTTAGGGTGAGAGGGGAAAAATATAAAAGAGACCTAAGGGGCAACGTTTTCACACAGTGGTGCGGGTATGAAATGAGCTGCCAGAGGAAGTGGTGGAGGCTGGTACAATTGCAACATTGAAGAGGCATTTGGATGGATGTATGAATAGGAATGGTTTGGAGGGATCTGGGCCGGGTGTTGGCAGGTGGGACTAGATTGGGTTGGGATATCTGGTCGTCATGGACGGGTTGGACCGAAGGGTCTGCTTCCATGCTGTACATCTCTTTGACTCTATGCCTCTTTCAGTGATGACAATGGCATTGAATGTTCGAGATTGATGGTTTAATTATGTGTTGTTCAATTTGATTGTTGTCTGGCATGTGCGGAATGCAAATGTTACATGTCAAATGTAAGCCGACGCCTGCATATTTTGCATGGCTGAGTAATTGCAAGTCGTGCTGAAAACAGTCCAAACAATGGAAGACACCCCCTATCGTGTTCTCAGTGTGGAGGGATGCTCATTTATGAAGCAGCTGAAGACTGTTGGACAGAGGACATTCAACACCCTTATATCCCACTGATAGTGTCCCTCCTTCTGAGCTATGATGATTGCTTCAAGTTCCACCTTCTTGAGAGCTGTGTAAGAACAAATCTGAATAGATTAATATTAAAATATCAACCCTAAGCAGCTGATTGCGGAATTGGTTAGCTCAGATCTTTGGACGGCTAGTTTGTAATGCAGATTAATGCAAAAGATTGTGTTCAATTTCTGTACTGACTGGAGTGACTGTGGAGGATTGTCCTACTCAACCTCTCCCTCACTTGAGGTAAGATGACTGTCCAGTTAAACAAGCACCAGTCATCTCTGTCTAACGGGTGAGCAACCGAATCTTCTTGGAAGGGTATGGTGTCTTTATTTTCCATTTGTGATCTACAGGCTTACACGAAAACACCTCCCCTTGGGAGCTGCTGCAGAGCTGTCCCGGACCTCAGACATCTGCTCTCACAAGCCCCAACCATCTTCCTTTGTACCAGGCATGACGTCAACCCGCGCAGAGTTTTCCCTAATTCCCATTTGCTCCAGATTTGCTACTAATCCTAGATACCACACATGGTCAAATGCAGATACGATGAAGTTAAGTGCAGTGGCTCTCACCTCAGCTCTGGAATTCAGCTGTGTGTTTTCTTGTTGTCCATCTTAAAACCAAGGCTTCAATGTGCTCAGTGGCCTTGGCAGAGCTCATGCTGAACATCAGTGAGCAGTTTGTTCCTGAGGAAGTGCTACTTGGTACCTCTATAGATGACATCTTTCACCACATTATTCATTATAGGGATTAGACCGACGTGGCATTCATTGAGTATGTGATGTTTTGTTTGTGTGTATACAGGACATACTTGGATATTTTCAACATTGTCAAGTTGATGCTAGTGTTGTAGCCCAGCTGGAATCTTTTTCAAGGTCGCAAATTTCCCTTCCAAATGGTCGGGGATGCCTTCCGGCGCATCTCTACCACGTCCCACCCCCCACCCTAGAACCCCACCCCTCCCAATGCAACAACGACAGAGCCCCCAAGTCCACACCTTCCACACCACCAACGTCTGTGTACATTGCATCATCCACCACCACTTCGAAAAATTACAAATGGACTCAACCAACATAGATATACTTCCTTCCTGACCCCTACCACCGTTCTGGAGAGACCATTCACTCCGTGAGACCCTCGTCAGATCCACGCACCCCACCAGCCCACTCTCCTTTCCCAGCACCTCCCCTGCCACTGCAGAAAGTGCAAAACCTGCGTCCAAAACTCTCCCTTCACCTTCGTTCAAGGCACCCAAGTATCCTTTCACATCCAACTGAAATTTACCTGGAACTCCACCAATGTCATCTACTGTATCCGTTGCACCCGGTGTGGTCATCTCTACATTGGGAAGACAGGACACCAACTTGCAGACCGTTTCTGAGAACATCTCTGCGAGACTAGCACCAACCAACTCCACCGCTCCATAGCTCAACACTTCAAGTGCCTCTCCCAGTTCACAAGTGTCCTGGGTCTCCTCCATCGCCACCCCCCAAACATCCAACACCGGAAGAACAACGCATCATTTTCCACCTTGGCACCCGAAACCACATGAGATTAAGGTGTATTTCTTCAATTTCCTCATTTCCCCACACCCCAACATTATCCCAATCCCAAGTCACCAACTCAGCATCGTCCTCTTGACCTGTCCATCACCTCTCCCATCTCTTCCCCTTCATCATCTGCTCTAACTACCACCTTCTCTCCCATCTTCATCCACCTATCGCATTCCCAGCTAACGTCCCCAGCCCCACCCCCTCCCATTTATCTCTCAGCCTCTTGGCCCATAACCCTAGTACCTGATGAAGGGCTCATGCCCAAAATGTCGAATCTCCTGCTCCTTGGATATTGCCTGACTTGCTGTGCTTTAGCAGCAACACAAACTCGACTCTGATCTCCAGCATCTGCAGTTCTCACGTCCGTCCGCAGGAACATCTTGAATGACATGTTATCAGGGCTCATGGCCTTTGTATAATCCAAACCTGACCGCCGCTTCTAGGTACCACAGGAAATGAACCTAATTACGTTAAAAATCACACAAAACCAGATCATAGTCCAACAGAGTTATTTGGAGGCACTAGCTTTCGAAGCGCTGTTTCTTCATCAGGTGCTTCCGCACCACCACCTAATGAAGAAGCAGCGTTTTGAAAGCTACTGCCCAAAATAAACCTTTTAGTCTATGATCTGACATTGTGTGATTTTTAACTTTGACCACCCCAGTCCAATACTGGCTCTTCCAAATTATGAGTCAGATTTGCTGAAGACTGCCATCTGTAGGAGACTGAAATAGATCGTTCCTTCAACATTTGTCTGGACATTGTAGTGAATGTTTCAATCATATATTTTCTATTATTGTGTTGAGCCCTTCCCATATTAAGGAAGGCGACTATTGTGGATCCTCTTCCTTCAGTAAGTCGTTGGATTGACCACCACCATTTCCCCAGACTGAATATGACACGATTGCAGAGATTAGGTCTGATTTGTTGCAGCTTATGTTATTTGGTGATTAAGTGGTCCTGTTTGGTAACTTTACCTCATATTAAGCTGCACCTGGTGCTGCTCTTCGTGGGCCTCCTATATTCTCCATTGAACAAGGGTTTATCCCCTGGTCTGATGGTCAGGGTGAAGTGCCAGGCGGTGATAGTGAAAATTGGACTGGAATACGATTCTGCTGCAGTTGGTAATGACCCGAATCACTTCACACAGCCAAGTCCTGCGTTACTTGACTTATTCAAAATTGTATTCAATGCATATTCACAATGTAAAGGTGCGACTTTCTCTCCAGAAAACTGTATGCTGTAGTCACTTTTACCAATATGGCCATCAATCACTGTGTCTGCAGTCAGCAGATTGGGGAGGATGAGGTCAAAGATGTTTGTCCCTCTTATTCTTAAATCATCGAACACCTACAGTGTCGAAACAGGCCACACCCAAGTTTGTTACCCAAACCCATTCTCCATCACTCTACAATTTCTCTGAACCCACGCAGTCCTGAAAACCTTGGACAATTTAGCATGGTCAATTCACCTAACCTGCACACCATTTTACTGTGGGAGGAAACTGGAGCACCCGGAGGAAACTCAAACAGAGACGGGGAGAATGTACAAATCCCACAGACGGGAATCGTACCTTGGTCCCTGGCATTGTGAAGGAAGCCGTGTAAAGCACTGAACTACCGTGAATGCCCCAGTCAATCCTAAATCAAATGGTGTCATCTCGCAGCTATGCCCTTTTGAACCTGACCATCTCGATCAGGAATGCTGCTGCTAAGCCCTTCTTGGTGGTGGTTTGGAAGTAGACCACCCAGTATACATTCTCCATCTTTGTCACTCTCTCAGGGCTTCTTCCAAGTGTTGTTCAATGTGGACGTTGATCCATCAGCTGATGGAGCGCAGTCAGCAGGAGGTTTCCCTATCAGTGTTTAATCTGACATCATGAGGCTGAGAAAGTGAGTCAGCAGGAGGTTTCTGTGTCAGTGTTTGATCTGCCACCATGAGGCTGAGGGAGGGGAGTCAGCAGGAGGTTTCTGTGTTTGATCTGACCCTATAAGGCTGAATGAGGGGAGTCCGCAGGAGGTTTCCCAGTCAGTGTTTAATCTGACACCATTAGGCTTCGTTACATCACATTGTTGCCAGAACAGTCTGTAGGGTACCTCATATGTCTTTAACCTGCCCTTGAATGTCGAATCGACCCTTACGCTGTAACGTCGTCTAGCAGCTACATTCCTCCCTATCTTTTTAACTTCTTTAAGCATAAACATCCCTTCCAATCCTTGGACCTTCTCTAGCTCCTCCACCCCTCTCAGTCACTATAATATCCTCCAGCCATTCCACCCCTCCCAATCTCTGTGACATTCTCCAGACAGTCCACCCTTCCCAATCTCTATAACACCCTCCAGACAGCCCAGTACACCCAATCTCTATTACCTTCTCCAGCCATGCCAAACCTCCAAATCTCTATAACATCCTGCAGAAAGTCGACCATCCCAATCTCTGTAACATTCTGCAAACAGTCCACCCCTCCCAATCTCCATTACGTCCTCCAGCCACTCCACACTCCCAAATTCTATAACATCCTCCAGCCACTCCACACCTCCCGACCCTTGTCAGCCTGAAGAAGGGCTCATGCCCGAAACGTCGATTCTCCTGCTCCTTGGATGCTGCCTGACCTCTGTGCTTTTCCAGCAACACATTTTCAGCCCTTGTCAACCTCATCCAATCACTATAGTCCTCCTGATCTCTGTATATTTTTGCAGCCTCTACATACTTTCCTATATCTTTGGCATTCTTAACCACCTATAGCATTCTCATGTCTATAACAACTATCAACATTTACCTCTACCCCATCACAGCAACCACATCCAGCCATAAAAGCGCACCCTATGTCTGTAAACTCCTCAAGCCACCACAATGTTCCCTACCTGTGTGAGCTCCTCCAGCCACTCCACGTCTCTTGACGTTTGGAAACCCCATGCATCCTCGACGGTCTTCCTGATCTCTGTAGCCTTTTCGAGCTTCTATATACCTTTCGTTGTCGCCGACACCCTCCAGAACCCATTCGTATCTGCATTACTTCCACTCGCACTTGCATCTTTCCCTATCACAAAAATTACAACCAGTTTTACAGCCCGCCCTATCTCTCTCACCTCTTCGAGATACTACAACCCTCCCTGTCTCTGTAACCTCGTCCAGCTACAGTGCCCCTCCCTAGCTACTGTACCCTCCTGCAACCCTGACATCCTTCCATATCTCTATAACCTCCTCCAGGTACTATATCCCTCCCTATCTCTATGACGTCTTCCAGATATTACACGAATTCCTTTATCTGTAACGTCCACCAATTATTCCAGCTCTCTTTATCGCTGTGAATTTCTCCAAAGCATACACTCCTCCCAATCTCGGTAACCTCGTCCAGACAATATTTCCCTCCATATCTGTCTCCTTATTACTCATCCACACACTTTCTTATATCAGTTACCACCTGCAGGTACTATGCTTTTCCTCATCTCTGTAATCTCCTCCAGCATTTGCAACACTCCGTATTCCTGAAACCGCTTCCAGCTTCTACTGCCTCCCCTAACATTGCAGCATCCTCCAGCCCAGACACACTTCCCTATTTCTGTAATGCCTCCAAAACTTAATGTAAACTCCATCACCTATTGCAGCACTTCTTTTCATTATAAACACCACCATTCTATCTAGCCCACACTGTCTTTGTAACCTCCGACCCTTACACTCCTCCCTGTCTCTATTGTCTCCAATTCTCCCGACAAATCTCCTGATTGCTGAACCTTCTGCAGCTCAAAACAATCCCTCCATTCTCTGTAATCTCCTCAAACAGGTACATCCTTCCACATTTCTCTAAGTTCCACGAGCCTCCAATGACACCCCATTTCTACACTCCTTCCTGTTTCTGTCACCTCCTCCAAGTCCTAATATCCCTTCTTATCTTGCTTCCGCACCGACAGCCTTCCTTCGCACTGGAACCTCCACCGGCTATTCCAGTCCTCCCTATCGCTATTATCTAATACAGAACGTATCGCTCTATATCACTGTACTCTCTTCCATTTATCTCTGTAAGGAGGAGTTGGTCCTCCCATTCTGTGTCAGCTCTTCCAGAGGGCAAATCCTATCTCTAACGCATTTTCTTTATCGATGTAATCCTTGTCAATAACGAGAGCTCTCCCTATTGTTATAAGCTCCACCAGTAAATACATCTTTTTCTGATCTTTCAAACCCTCTCCAGCCCCAACTCTCTTCTTTGTCTCTGTTACTTCTAGCAGCTCCTTTGCCGACTCCACTTTATCACCGTAACCTCCCCTTGTACCCACGCCGCTCCTATCTCTGTAGCCTCCTCCAGCATATTCACCCGTCCATTTCATTGTGGCCACCGCCAGCACGTGAATCCCTCCATATTTCTGGAAGCGTTTCCAGCATCCACACTTCTCCCTACTCGGCTTAAACCTCTCAAGCCACTACATCCCTCTAATCTCGTTAATCACCTCCATTCTTATCTCTGTAAAGTGTACCAACTCCGACACCGCACCATATTCCTGTCACATTCTCCAGTCGTTGCACACCTTCCTATTTCTATCTCCTTCTCTAGTACTGACACACCTCACTACCTCTATCATCAACTCCAGGGTATTTCTGTCCTTATCACAGTAAACCTCTCCAGCATCTATTCACTCGTATCCATGTGCTCTCCTCCAACACCTGCACTATTCGATTTCTTTGTATTCTCTAACAGCACTTATACTCCTCCCTATGGCTGAAACCTCCTACAGCCTGTGAATGCCACCATCTCAAAATGCCGACCTTGTGAATTAGCAGCCTCCAATTCACCAGCTGGTGTCGAGGGCACGCGAGGCAGGGGGCAGCCAGGAAGGTAAAACTGAATATAAAATACTTACGTTGTGAATCAGCGGAGCCTAGACTGAACAGGGGCAGAACCAGACATGGGGACTGCAGGTCAAATGAATTCATATATTCATTCAAGCTGAAAGACTACACATGTAGTGCCTCCCACCCATTCTTCTCCATCTCTAACAAAAAAAGGCCTGTGTGGTGGATGGTAACAGAAGGATTTTTAAAATATGTTTTGGAAATTTAGAGTAGAGTGGATGAAAGCTATGGCAGTTGCATGTGCCTCATTGCAGGATGTGGGATGTAAGGATCACCGCTGGCGAACCTGCTGACTTCATGTGCGAGAGGTCTACCCAGCTCCACGTCCTCACAGAACCCATTAGGGAACTGGAGCTGGATGAACCTTGGATCATTCAGCAGGTTGACGGCGTAATAGAGAGGAAATTTAGGGAGATAGTCACACCTAAATTACAGGATAAATGTAGCAGGTTGACTGTCAGGAGAGGGAGAAGAAATAGGCAGGGATCTCCTGTGTTGCTCCCATCAACAATAAGTATATCACTTTGGATATTGTTGGAGGGAAGATCTACCAGAAGAAACCCATAGTGGCCAGTTCTCTGGCTCTGTGTTTGGCTCTGTGGCTCACAAGCGAAGGGAAGAGAATGGGAGAATGATATTGACTGGAGATTCAATGGTGAGAGTAACAGATAGGAAATTACATGTTTGCGATCAGGACTCCCGAGTACCCAGGACAGGGATGTCTCGGATCGAGTCTCCCGGATTTGTAAGGGCATGGGGGAGCAGCCATAAGTCGTGGTACACATTGTCAATGACATCACAAATGACATGTACCACTTTCACTGTTAGCTCATTGCATAGGAGTGAAAAATAAAATGCCCCTCAGGTTCCCTTTTATTTATTCCTCTCTAACTTTATATTGATGCCCTCTCGTCCTCTGTTCCCAAACTCTGGAACAAATACTGAGTGCATTCACACTATCCATGCCTCTCGTGATCTTATACACTTCTATCAGGTCCCCTCTCTGTCTCCTACTCTCTGAAGAGAGAAGTCTCAGCTTGTCCAACCTCTCCCTATAACTCAGACCATTGACTCCAGGCAATATTTCTTCTGCACTCTTTCCAATTTATACGATTCTTCCGATAGTAAGATGTCTAACTGTGACTCTTCTTTCAAAGAACATTGCAACTGAAATCCAAGGTCCTTCTGCTCCACCATACTCCTTAAGGCCCTATCTTTCACCATGACACTCCTACGTTGACTATACATCCCAAAATGCAAGACTTCAACCTTATCTATATGAAACTCCATTTTGCATTTTTCAACCGACATCACCTGATGAACAAGGTCATGTCGCAATTTCTGGTAACCTTCCTCACTTTCCATGATACCGCTTATTTAAGTGTCACCTGCAAACTTACTAATCATGCCTTGTGCATGCTCATTCAAATTTTTCTTATAGATAACAAACATTAATAAGTCCATTACCGAACCATCAGGCACTGCACTAGTCACAGGCCTCCAGTCCAACAAGGATTCTTTCACTATTACCCTCTGCTTCCTACCATCATGCCAATTGTGTATTCAATTTGCCAGCATCCCCTGGATTCCATGCGATCTAAACGTCCAGAGCAGCCGACCATGTGGAGCGTTATCAAAGGCCTCACTGAAATCCATGTAGACTACGTCTACCCAAAACCCAAACGCCCTTTGGAGATAGTGAGGACTGCAGATGCTGAAGATCCGAGTCAAAACGTTTGGTTCTAGAAATGCACAGCCTGTCAAGCAGCATTAGAGGAGCAAGAGAGTCGATGTTTCGAGCACAGGTCCTTCATCAAGAGTGTCCTGGTGAAGGGATTATGCCCGAAGTGTCAGTTGGCCTGCTCTTCGGATACTGCCTGACTGGCTGTGCTTTTCCAGCACTACATTTTTCGATGTATACCACCCTACCCTCATCAACCTTCCTGGTCCCTTCATCAAAGATCTTTAACAAATTTGTCAGGCACGATCTCCCATTTAAAAAGCCATACTGACTGCTCTTAATCAAACACTGTTTTTCCAAATGCATGGTGGGCGGCACGGTGGCACAGTGGTTAGCACTGCTGCCTCACAGCGCCTAAGACCCGGGTTCAATTCCCGCCTCAGGCGACTGACTGTGTGGAGTTTGCACGTTTTCCCCGTGTCTGCGTGGGTGTGCTCCGGTTTCCTCCCACAGTCCAAAAATGTGCAGGTCAGGTGAATTGGCCATGCTAAATTGTCCGTAGCCTTAGGTAAGGGGTAAATGCAGGGGTATGGGTGGGTTGCGCTTCGGCGGGTCGGTGTGGACTTGTTGGGCCGAAGGGCCTGTTTCCACACTGTAATGCAATCTAAAAAAAAATCTAATCTAATCTTATCCATCAGAACCTTCTTAAGTAACTTGCCTCCCACATATATTAGGCCTGCTGGTCTGTAGTTCCCAGGTTTTTGTTTTCAGCCGGTCTTGAGATAAGACACAACATTTGCTAACCTCTTCTGGCACCTCACCCGTGTCTACTTTTGATGCAAAAATATCAGCCAGGCACTGCAATTTCTTCTTATAGTTTCTTGCAGTGTTCTTGGATATATCTGGCAAGAACCACGAGATTTATCCAGTTTCATACATTCTAATAGGTCCAAAACCTCTCTACTGTGATATGGACTGCCCCCAAGATATCACCGGTATCTTATCCATGTTCCAAGTGGTCATGTGTTTCTCCATGGTAAATACAGAGGAGAAACATTCATTGAGGACATTGCCCATCTCCTGCAGTTCTACACGTACTTGGCCACTTTGGTCCTTGAGGGTCCTATTCTCTCTTTAGTTATTCTTTTTCCTTTATATATGCCTCAAGCACCTCTTTGGATTCACCCTTATCTTCTCATCCATGTTTATCTTGTGTCTTCATTTCGCCCTCCTGATTTCTTTCTTCAGTAATTACTGCATTCCAGGGATCCTGTTGATCCCATTGTCTGTACCTAAACCATACCTCTTTTTTTCTGGTCAATGCCTCATTTTAAAACGCGAGATAAACCCCTCTGCTAATTTAAACCAGTCACACGGAACAGATTCACCTCTTGCTCTAATCTGTTAAAACACGAGATACAAAGACCAATCCCAGAGGCCATTATTTTAATGTGAAAAGTAACAACATTCTTCTTTAAGTCCAACAGGGACTATTAAAACTAACAATTATTTACAACTCCTTTTCTATTAAACATATGTTTCCTTCACACGCTTCAATACTAGTCTGACAAAAGAATTTACAATTATGATTTACAAACAAAAAATCGCATTTCATAACTAGTCAGCTTTGTCGACTCTCCTTTGAAGATTTTCCTCTGGAGGTACTCTCCAGGGCGGTTTAGGTGTTCGCAACACTCATCAACTCCATTTTGAGCATTTGACCACCGTCCCAACCCCACGCCCAACCCAACGCTGTTCTGCTGCAGGTTAATCCAGAAGTAACTGCACATTGGTGAGATCCTGTCTTGTTTTTAATAAAATCTGCTTCATTAATCTAAAAGCGTTTTGTTTGTTTTTTTCTCTTTATTTTGTTTTTTTTGCTTCACAAACTTAAAATGCATGTTTCACGTTCAGTTGTCCTATAATGCTCTCCCAATCCTGCCTGGAACACCTTAGTAGCTTTGTTACCCACAATGATGCCTCAGCACTGAACTGTCCCTTGTTGCATCTGCTTCATGTTGATATAAGAATCTCTCTGGAATAATTGTCAAGACATATTTCTACTGCAAAAAAAAGGATCAATGCCCAAGCGAAAGCTTTGAATTGAAATGCCAGAATATTATGATCCTGTTATTGTTTTTACATACTTCAGCAAATTGATAATATATCTTCTCCTGTATGTTCTTTCATCCTGGTGTTATAATATATTCACAGCAGGATGTCTGTCATCGTTTTGATATTTAGCTGTACCCAAAAAGTGTCATTTGAAGATCATTCCAAGATATTGTCCCTCCTTACTGCAATAAATCAGACCATAATTAACAATGCACCATCTCCTGTCCTTCCTACAGTTCTTGTGCCACGGAGTATTGAGATATAAGCCATGACTTCCCACAAACACATCTCCACGATGGCAAAAATGTCACATTTCCACATGTCACACCATTTCTTTATCACATCTGTCTATCCGATAATGCTACTGGCATTAAGGTAAAGGACATCCAGAATGGAATATTACACCCGAAATATCTGGAACTCGGAGTTCTTCAGGCATTCATTGTTATCAAGCTGCCCAATCCATGAACTAAAACTTTAACCCTGGGATTCAAAGGATATTTGTTGAATGGTAATTTCTTTTTTAATAGATATATTCATCAAATACAACTTTCCAAAACTGAGCAGCCAGCTCCGCTTATAATGAGTTTCTGGTGATTAATTCCCCGCTTAGCCTGCAGAGTGGACAGTCCTCGATTATGGAGAAAGTGAGGACTGCAGTTGCTGGAGATCAGAGTCGAAAAGTGTGATGCTTGAAAAGCATAGCAGGTCAGGCAGCATCCGAGGAGCAGTCGAGTCAACGCTTTGGGCATAAACCTTTTATCAGGAAGGCATTGGTGTGGTCCCTTCTTTTTTCCGTTTCATGATTCACACCGAGGTTATCGGGAATTATATTTGCTCAGGAACGCAGCACTGAAATGGAAAACAGTCCATCAGCTGGTGGACAGGGAGTGGACCGGTTGAGGTGAAGTACAGACTGATTGAAGTACAAACATAGGGATAGATAAGTCCCCTGGTCTAGACGGGGTACACCCCAGGTAATTTCAAGAAATGGGATAAGAAATTTCAGCGCCTTTGGCGATGAGCTTTGCGTCACCACTGTCCACTGGAGTACTTTCAGATGATTGGAAAGGGGCAAATGTTATTCCCATGTTCAGGAAAGAGAATGGGGATAATCCTGGGAATTACAGAAAAGTCAGTATTAAGTCAGTTTTAGGCAAAGGTTTGGAGAGAATTCTGAGACACAGTATTTTTGATAACTTGGAAATCATAGTTTAATTAGCGATAGTCATCATGACATTGTGAGGGGTAGGTCATGCCTGAGAAACTTTATTGAATTGTTTGAGGACATGACCAAACACGTTGATGAAGGTACAGCAGTGGATATTCTGTTCATGAATGTTAGCAAGGCTTTAGATAAGATTCTTCACTTTCGGATCATTCAGAAAGCAAGGAGGCTTGGGATACAGGGAAATCTGGCTGTCTGGATAGGAAATTGGCTGGCCTATAGAAGACAGAGGATAGTAGTAGGTGGAAAGTATTCAGACTGGAATTCGGTGACCAGAGGTGTTCCACAGGAATCGGCTCTGGGACTTCAGATCTTTGTATTTTTTTTAAGAAATTATTTGGATGCGAAAGGGGAAGGGTGGGTTAATAAGTTTGCAGGTGACAGAAGGGTCGGTGTAGTTGTGGATAGTGTGGAGAGCTGCTGTACGTTGCAACGGGATATTGACAGGATTCAGAACTGTCAAGGTTAGAGTGGTGCTGGAAAAGCACAGCAGGTCAGGCAGCATCGAAGGACTAGTATAGTCTACGGTTCGGGCAGAAGCCCTTTATCAATGAATCCTGATCAAGGGATTTTGCCTGAAACGTCAATTTTCCGGCTCCTCGGATGATGTCTAACCTGCTGTGCGCTTCCAGCAGCACACTAATATTGACTCTAATCTCCAGCATCTGCAGTACTCACTTTTACCAGGATGCAGAACTGGGCTGATATGTGGCAGATGTATTTCATCCTGGAAATGTGTGAAGCGATTCTCTTTGGAAGGTAGAATTTGAATGCAGAATATTGAGTTGAAGGGAGGATTTTTTGTGTTGTGGAGGGACAGAGGCTTTTTGTGTTCCATTTCATAGCTCCCTCAAAGTTGCCACTCAAGTTGATAAAGTTGTAAAGAAGGCATACGGTGTAATGGTTTTCATTAGCTGGGGGATTCAGTTTAAGAGCTGCAAAGTTATACTGCAGCTCGAAAGAGCCCTGGTGAGACCACACTTTGAATATTTTGTTCAGTTCTGGTCACCTCATTGTAGGAAAGATGTGGAAGCTTTGGAGATGTTGCAGAGGAGATTTACCAGGATACTGCCTGGAGTGGAGGGCATGTCTTATGGAGAACCGTTGAGAAAGATAAGGCTTTCCTCACTGCCGAGTGTGTCTCTTCTCGTAGAGCCACCCATCTTTAAAGATATTTGAATAAATGTACTGCTTCGGAACTCTTTGACTCGGACTGAAAATTATTGATTAAGTGGGTTTGTTTCTCACAATTGGAGGCTCTCGTCTGGGATGAACTTCAGCTCCTGAAAAGGCTCCTACCGTCGATAACTGAGAAGGCACGTCCCGTTCCTTTAGAGCGGTCACGTGTTTTTCAGCAGTGGGTGGCTTCCGGGATTGCCTGAATTGAATCCTTTAAGAGTCGTTCCGAGCCAGTTGGTAGGGAGTGTGTGTACCTTGAGTTGGGCTCAAGGGGACCTTGCGTGGGACCCAAGGAGGAAAGCACAACCGGAAGACGTCTAATAGCCAGGTAACCCTGTGCACAGACTAAGGTAAGAAAACTGACTTTTAAGTACTACCTTGGTGGCTGGGGCTAGAGTTTTAGTAGATATGAGGGACTAACGAAATAACCTGGGGGTTAAGGAGTACCAAACTCCTACCTCGAGTTGGACTCGAGGTTTCTCGTTCATCGGGTTGGGACCCCTAACTTGATTGCCTTTTCGCGGTTTTTAGGGGTCTGGCTAACCCCGAAACAGTGCCCTACCTTGAGTTGGACTCAAGGATTTTCTGGGGAAAGAATCCTCAGATTCTGTAGGGATTGGATCCCTATTGGGAGAGATTATTGAGGCCACTATGTGGTGAACCAGGGTGAAATGGGTTGTGCAACAAGTCGTAAAGGAAAATCCTCCGTTGAGAAGGGAGGATTCTCTTGCAGCATTCCTCTAGAAAGTCTGTTGGGTAGGATGTAGGGACATTGGAAACAAAATGAACACACACACGACAAAAAGATAGGAAGAAGATGGTAAAGTATTGTTGTTTTGTATGGATTAAGGAACCTACTCTTCGTCATGCCATCTTCTGGCCAAAGTACGGGTCGGACGAAGACTGGGTTTGTCAATATTTAAATTTATATGTTAATGAAAAAGAACCTTTCAGTCAGTAGAAGTCTGATTATGCCTCCTGTTGGACGGGTGGATCTAAAATACGATGTGCACTGTAAAATAGATAAAAAGAAAAATCCCTAGTGCACCACCTCTATCCCCATGGGAGGTATTAGATAATTTACTCCTGCCATATGGAACAATCCTACAGCCCGTGGCAGTTTCTGGTAGGAGCCAGGGGCAGGCAGTTGGACTGGGGCAGGAGGATGACGGACTCACTAAGTCTGAGACAGAACAGGAAATAGAAAAAATTCTGGTCCCGATTGCAAAATGCAGAAGAAGCCAAATGGAAAGATTAGAAGAAAGTGAAGGGGAGGTGGAAGAAATGTTGGTCCAAAACATGCTTCCATCAAGATAGGTCCTGATCGGGGAAAGAGAAATTGGATTTTGTAATGCTCCTTTAACTAGTGGGGAAGTAAGGTCATTTAAGAAAGAAATGAAAATACTTATAGAAGACCCAGTAGTTTTGTCAGAACAGATTGATCAATTCCTGGGTCCGCATGTATATATTTGGACAGAATTGACGTCCATACTAAATATTTTATTAAGAGGAGAAAATAGAGGATTGATAAGGAAAGCAGCATTTGGGGTCGAGGACAGGGAACACCCCATGGGAAATGAAGGGGCAGGTCAGGCAAAGGATAAGTTCCCCTTAAGAGACCCCAATTGGGATCATCAAAAACAAGAAGATAGGGAAAAGATGAAAATTATGAAAAATTTATTACTAAAGGCAATTGGAGAAGCCGCCCCAAAGTCGCAGAATTTAATGAAGGCATTTGAGGTCTACCAAGGAAAGGAAGAGAGTCCCTTGGAGCTTTTACAAAGATGGAAGGACTCTATGTGCAAATATTCTGGGATGGATTAAGAGGGGCCAGTAGGGAAAAGATTGTTGAAAATATACTTTGTGACTAAGTCTTGGCCAGATATTCAGAAGAAAATACAGAAAATAGAGGGATGGAATGAGAAACCATTAGAGGAATTGCTGTGGGAGGCTCAGAGAGTATTTGTAAGGAGAGAGGACGAAAAGCAGAAACAAAAAGCAAAAATAATGATAGCCACAGTTGATGAGATAACAAAGAAAAAGACAAAACTAAAAGGAGAAAGAAAGCAGAATGGTCGGGAGGAGATGTTAAGGGGTCTGGTGGACAGGAACAAAGATCAAAGTGGAAATCTCCACAGGCGGGATGATATTACTGTGGAAGGACAGGTCACTTTAAGACAGAGTGTCCAGATCTGAAAAAGGAAATAAAGACAACACCATTTATGAACCATGAGGAAAAATAGCGGTGTCAGGAGTTCTTGTCCCCCAAGGACCCACCAGGAACCGTTGATAAATTTAAAGGTGGGACTTTATAAAGAGGACATCGTTTTCCTAGTCGATACGGGGGCAGTAAGGTCATCCTTAAATTTTAAGCCCAAGGGAGCAGGAACAAAAACAGTTAATTGGATAATGGCGACAGTTTTGTGATGAGAGGCACGAAGAATCGGTTTTGCGCTCATGACAAGATACTGTCACCAAACTGGGATTGAATTAACTGCAAATGGTGCTATGAAACCTGTTGAGGTTCTTAAAAATGAATGTGCTCGAGCAAAACAATTACAGAAACAGAATGAGAAGTCACAAGTGACTGGTAAACAAACAGAACTGTGCAATGACAGTTTTAAAAACATTTTAGTTACTTGTTGCGTTTCCACCCAGAATTACAGATAATGATTTTTATATTTATATAATATATAATTAATAATTAATATTTATAATAAATCGATTGTTCTTCCCTGAATCAATATTAATTGGCAGGATCCCTTCACACATTCTCAGTCACCTGTCATATTGATTCATGGTTAATTTAAAACAGGACTGCATTAATTTATTGTTAATTAAAGAATGGAAAGCTACATTACTGGCCGATGTGGTAACTAAAGAAACAGTCCTGAATCTAAAGGCAGCGGTGGTTTATTCCCTAATACGTACTGTCCCAGGTCCTCGGGAAGCTCCTACCTCTAGCCACTGCCAATCCCAGAAACTAAAGATTTGTTCTTAAAAAAGCATATGCTGGGCTTGTCCTCCTCTTTGTTTTTCCTCAGGAAACACAGTTTATTGGCACAGACTCCACGCCTTGAATTCGCTGTGCATCCGCTCAGACCGGGAGATTGGGTCTTAGTAAAATCATGGACAGAAATTAAATTGCAACCAGACTGGGAAGGGCTGTACCAGGCTCTCTTGACCACTGAAATAGCGATAAGGACGGCGGAGAAAGGCTGGACACACTCAACTTTGATCAAAGGGACAGTGGAATCTCCAGTTGAGGAAGAGGTCTGGACAGTCGAATCAACACAAGAATCGCTGAAACTCAGGCTGACGAGACTTTGAGTAACTGATTATACAGTGGTGATGCGAGCGCGGGATTGTTTCTGTAGGATTGCATATTAAGATTTTTTTGTGCTTCAGCACGATTTTTAGAAAGCTGGGGATGCTTAGAGTTATGATACTAGCTCTCATAATATTGGGATTTTGTCAAACATTATTTTCATATGTGTTATTAACAGTCCTTAAGTCTGATAATCCGCAAGTAATAGATCTGATGCATGCAGTTTAGTAAATTGTGGGGATGTAGACAATCAGAGACAGTACCGCAGCTCAGAGACACATCTTAAGTCCTCTGGGGATGGTACTTCATATAATGGTCTCGTCACAGTACACCGGGCCCCCTATTTGGTATAGAAAACAAACGGGAATGATTTCTCGGGCTGTTGTTTTCGAATTAGCGTAGGACAGGGAAAATGGGCAGAACTACTGGATAATAAGGTACAACCTTCCACCCCGGCCGATGACCTTAAAGTAGTAAAAAATATAGAGGCAAAGGACTTAAAACAGACCATTGAAATAGAAACTGGATACGGAGACACAAATGCTTGGGCTGAATTGGTGAAATACACTGTCAAAAGTCTGCATAAAAGCAATTGCAATGCATGTGCCTCAGGTAGACCGTTGGCTCGCTTGGTCCCCTTTCCACTCGGGTGGAAACGTGATAGGACTGGTATAATATGCATGATAGCCCGGTATCCGGATGAGAGGGCATGAGGCAACCAAGGCTGTCGGTCTTTGTTGTTGTTGTTCCCTCCCCTGAAGAAGGAGGAATTAAAAATTCCCCCTTCATTTTCGGACGTGGTCAGGAATCACACCTCCTGTGTACGAAGGCGGGGGTCAGATCAGTCCTGATTTCTAGGAGACTTAAATTCATGCTCGGAAATTGAATCGGTTTCCGAGACAGAGTGGGGAGGAAACTATTCAGCTTTAAAGATACCCTGAGCGGAGTTGTGGTGGTACTTTGGCGGAAAGATTCTAAGATCTACTATGCCCTCTGACTGGTGAGGCACTTGTGCAATTGTACAATTGGCTATTCCATTCACCCTAGCATTGAAAGAGATGAGATTCCTGAGATGAAGAAAAGGAGGAAGGCACGGTCAGTCTTTGCTACCTCCTTTGATGATGATATTTATTTGGCTTGATAGGGGTTCCTAGAGGGGTACCTGACGAATTTAAGACCCGGAACCAGATAGCAGCTGGATTTGAGTCTCCCTTCTGGTGGATTACGATTAATAAAAATGTCAATTGCATTAATCACATCTTTTACAACTGAAAAAGATTTATAAATTACACCAGAAACGCTGTTCAAGGAATAGCTGAACAGTTAGATGCCGCAAGCATGATGGCATGGAAAAATAGGATGGCCTTAGATATGACGCTAGCAGAAAAAGGGGGAGTTTGTGTTATGTTAGAGGGAAGTTGCTGTAACTGTATTCCGAATAACACGGCACCAGACGGCTCGATTACTCGAGACTTACAAGGATTGACGACCCTCTCACGTGAATTGACTGAAAATTCTGGGGTGGACACTTCAATAACGGGGTTGTCGGAGTCTTGGTTCAGCAATCGGAAAGTAGTTGTGGTTTCAATTCTAACCTCCTTGACAGTGGTCGTTGGGATTCTGGCAGCACTGGGCTGTTGTATTATTCCTTGTATTCGGGGTCTTGCTCAGAGAATGATCGACACTGCCTTGAACAAACAGATGTCCCTGAAGGTATGCAGAGGGATGACCTTTACCTCTTAACAACTTATGATGTTGAGAATACCCCCGAAGGTATTTCCAAAGTAGATAAACTTTCAGGTCTGATGCTCTCTAACCTGGAGGCCTCATTATCCCAGAATCAATAAGATCAACATACACTGACAAAAAGAAAAGGAGGGATTGAGAGAGAAATAAAATCAGTTTGTCAGGTGTATGTTGATTTTAACGGAAATAGACGGTCTTTTAAGAAATAGCTTTAAGCTAAGAAATTACTTTGAGTGTTGTAGCTGACCACAAAAGAAGCAGAAGGGGCATTTCGCAATAAACTCATAGTTTGTAGGTCCGCTTTTTGGACTATCAAGATAGTAAAGGATGATCTCAGAAGTCAGAAGGTTAGAAAAGACAAGGGGAACTGGACAAAATAACAGGAAGGCTGTAACGAACAAGGAAAGCCAAATAAAACAGATTTAAAAGAAAAACAAGTGAAGTAATTAATAAGTATGATCGGTTTAGGCTTGGATGCAGGGAATTACCAAATGGAGGAATAACGGGGCTGAAAATGTGTTGCTGGTAAAGCACAGCAGGTCAGTCAGCATCCAAGGAACAGGAGAATCGACGTTTTGGGCATAAACCCTTCTTCAGGAATATGCCCGAAACGTCGATTCTCCTGTTCCTTGGATGCTGACTGACCTGCTGTGCTTTACCAGCAACACATTTTCAGCTCTGATCTCCAGCATCTGCAGACCTCACTTTCTCCTACGGGCGCAAGTAATAACCAAATAAGGGAATGAAATAGATACTTATGATAGGTGTATTGCTTAGTGTCGGGGTGTCGAGAGACCCCTCAGAAAAGTATTTAAAAACTCTTTATTTTACTGTCGGGTGTGTCTTTCCTCGTAGAGCCACCCATCTTTAAAGATATTCAAATAAATGTACTGCTTCGGAACTCTTTGACTCGGACTGAAAATTATTGACTAAGTGGGTTCGTTTCTCACATAAGCGACTATTGTACAGGGACATTGAATATGTAATTATGTTACATTCCAAGTCAGGATTCAAATCATTACATTGTCACTCCAAAATTTGGAAAGTGGTTGTCCCCGGAATGATTACATGTTCAGAGTGAGCAATCAAACAGAATTAGCGTCCTTACACATTTACATATAATCAAACAGTTTAATTTCTCACTGAAATGTACGAGCTTCAGCTGTTTGTCAGCAATTTAGAAATACCAAGAATTCAACATTTGCTGTGAATAATAAGCTGAACAATTGATTTGTGTTATGAAATTTCAGCGAAGAATAATTTGAAAGCTTGTAATTTTTAGTATAAATGATATTTACCATGAAATGTAATTATTAAATGATGATCAGGTGATTATGTAAGTGAGAAGTTAGACCTTTTCAAAGAGTTTTTCACAAAAGCAATGAAATATTATTTTGTAATTGAGATACAACATTTAAAATATTCACGTTCTGAGTAATAATTAGACTTCATAATGAAGCTGAGTTTGCAATACTTGCATTTTAAATGCTTATGCTTCGCCCATTAATCAGATATTTGTCAGCATTTACAATGGGAAATAATAGTATACGGACTTTATTAGTTTCTGTACATATTAGTGTCCAAAACTTTAAAGTACAGAGGGAGGTCGTTGGTAACGGTGTGCCCATCACTTCCCGAAATGACTCCTCAGCTCCTGCCATTTGACAGGTCTATCTCAGCAGCCCTTTAAATTCATAACTTCAAAATATATATCTAGTTTTCATTTAAAGCTTCATCCACAATTCTCCCAGGCAGTCCATTCCAAATTCTAAAAGTTTTGTCAATGAAGAAGCTTTTCCCTATCTCTCTCCTGGCTCTTATGCTGACAATCTGGAAATTAGAACTTGTCGATGCTGGAATGCTAATTAGAGGAAACAGTGCATTCTTGTTTTAGTCTGCAATGTAACTTATTCAGAAATTTGAGAACCGCATAATTTCACATCTTTGTCTGTTCTTGTGCAGGAAAAATAAGCCCAATGCCTTGCAAGACTTGTAACAGACACTACATCGGACAAACAGACAGAAAACTAGCCACCAGGATACGGGAACAAAACGACATGACCTATTAACACTTGTATCCTTTCATACAGATGAAGAACAACACCACTTTGATTAGGGTAACACATCCATCCAAACAGAGACACGTGCGAGAATTCCTATAATCATGGCATTCCAACTGGAACTCCATCAAAACCAATAGATGTAGATCCGATCGACCACCCTCTGAGACAAATAACAGGACATGACATCTCCGACACAGGAAATGACATCACCAACTCAAGGAAACCTGAATACGTAAATGGAAAGCGGGGCAAAACAACAGCGCTTCACCAGAGGGTCACTGGTGAAGTTCCCTAGTATGGTGATAAACATCTAAAAATGAATTATCCGGCTCTGTGAGCAAAGGTACATCCAGCATTTCTCTCAACCTTCCTTTAACTAAATCCTTCATTCCAGTTGTCATTCTAATATTTATAAGGTTATTGATATTCTTCTGCAAAGTAATGTGATACCTGTCTCAGTGTGTATGTCTGTTTGTGTGTCCAAAAGTCTGTGTTTGTGTGAGAGAGAACAATCCTCTGTAATCTCTGGATTACTCCAGGGGCCATGGGATAAAGAGGTAAGGATTAGGAAGATGGCACATCTTTACATCTGGTTAAAGAGCTAGTTGAGTGTTTCAGATTTCTGGATCAGGGATCTCTTCCAGAACAGGTCGAACCTGTACAAAAATGACAGATTACATCTTTACTGGAGGAGTACCAACATCCAACGTAGTGGGCAGCATGGTGGCACAGTGGTTAGCACTGCTGCCTCACAGTGCCTGAGACCCAGGTTCAATTCCCGCCTCAGGCGACTGACTGTGTGGAGTTTGCACATTCTCCCCGTGTCTGCGTGGGTTTCCTCCGGGTGCTCCGGTTTCCTCCCACAGTCACAAAGATGTGCAGGTCAGGTGAATTGGCCATGCTAAATTGCCCGTAGTGTGAGGTAAGGGGTAAATGTAGGGGTATGGGTGGGTTGCGCTTCGGCGGGTCGGTGTGGACTTGTTGGGCCAAAGGGCCTGTTTCCACACTGTAATCTAATCTAATCTAATCTAATCTAATCCTTGTAGGGTGGTTCGCTCGTGCACATCATGTTGATTGAAACTAATAAACAAGGAGAGTATGAACAAAAAGTGCAGGTCAGAAACTGAGCAGAAGGTAGTGAATAAGACAACCGGTATGGCCAGTCTAATGACCAAAGCCAGGGAAAGATTCATGTAAGTTCAAATGTGAGTTGGAATTTGGAATAAATGATGGAAATGAGGCACAGATTTAGCAGGGATTAACAAATAAGGATGGAGTGTGTGGAGGATGTGAGGGAGTGATGTGTTGGAGATGGGGAAGCTAGTGCACAAGAAAATATGAAAGGGGAGAGTGCTTGGGGTGGAGTGGAGTGGGAATGCTGTGGTTAACACCTGTCAGCAGAACACAAGAAAACTTGTGGATTGTCAATGCGAATAACTGGCAAGGAATTTATTAAGCTTCTGAAAAGTAGCACCCTTATGGCTAGAAGTCTGTCTAATAATGAAAGAAAATCTGTATCCATGTTAATTTGAGCAGTTAAAAGAATGGTGGCATACAGCTGGAATAATATTGGTACTGTAGGACAATACATTCACTGAACATATGAATTATCCTAAATATTCCCAGAGATAGCTGGGCTGCTCTTCGTTGAGTATTTGATGATACTCCATCAATTGATGCTTGTTTGTAATATAGTCAATTACTGAGTACAGGCAAAAGGAATAAATGAGCAAGTGCCATTGGTTATTGCTTCAGGATATATCAGAATGTTCATTGCTGCCACCGCATAGAGCCATACAATGTAAAAGAGACCTATTAACTCTGCACCACCAAGTGAATAGCCAAAGGTCTTTTGAAGGTTTATGAGGTTATCTGCCTCAATGACCCGCCGAGGCAATGCATTCCAGACACATACCATTCTCTCCATTCCAAACAGATTGCACAAATACTCTCTTAATTCCCTGCCTTTCACTTTTAAAGTGTTTCCCCTTCTTTTAGACGATTCGATTAGTTGTTGTCCGTTCATCCCATCCGTACCCCTCATGCTCTTGTACACCTGTATCAGGTTCCCACCTCAACCTTCCCTACCGCAAAGAAAGACCAAGCAAAGTTAACCCCCACTTCATCGTTTGCGTACCCAATGGTTTTGTGACTTCAGTCGTACATTATTTCACATTTCAGATTAGATTACTTACAGTGTGGAAAAATACCCTTCAGACCAACAAATCCACCTCGACCCGCCGAGTTGCTACCCAATCAGACCCATTCCCCTACATTTACCCTTTCACCTAACACTAAGGGAAATTTAGCATGGCTAATTCACCTAACCTGCACATTTTGGACTGTGGGAGGAAGCCAGAGCACCCGGAGGAAACCCGCGCAGACACGGGGAGAATGTGCAAACTCCACAGTCAGTCGCCTGAGGCGGAAATTGAACCTGGGTCTCTGACGCTGTGAGGCAGCAGTGCTAACCACTATGCCACCATGCCACCCACTGTGTTTTGTAACATTTCCTGCAATAGTCAGAGCTAAAGGAATTTTTCATCTGCACGATGGACACGGCTTAATTCGTTGTTTGTTTATAAGAGCATGTGTGATGAGGATAAAGAATCAATGAAATTGTAAACTATGGTAAAACTGCAGGAGGTCAAATTATACTCTCATGTCTACCTGGAATTGAAAGCAATTTATCAGAACAAACGCACAGTCTAGTACATACTATAAAACAAAGTTCAAAAATGTTGTGACACAACACTGGGGAGAAAAACATGTCGCCTGCACTTGATGGAGATCCAGAAATACAAAGTGGATGTGCAATCTGAACAAGAATCAAGTGATAGAAATATTTACTTCATTCTCAATAGAAACCAGATGCCGATTTTCCAGAGCAGTGATGTTTTCTTGCCCAATCTCACTTCTCCAAACAAAGCTTTTCCCTGTCACTAAAACTTCATCTGCCACTCCTCGTCCTCCTCCTTCCAACGCTTTCCTTACACTCCTACTTCCCTTGCACTTCCCCTTCTGCTGCTTTACACTCTTCCACCAACCAACTCCTTTGACATCCTTCTTCGGCCACACCCCCTGTATGTTACACGAATTCCCCAGTTACTCCCACTTCCCTGTCCATCCATTTCGCTTTTTGCTTTCCGACTGGGATGATGGAATTTGTTGGCTTCTGTGTTGCTATTAATCATCGGTGAATAATGAGAATGAGATGATCTATGTCCATTAGGAACAGACAATAGTGTATGGCTGTCATTGTCCAATGCACCATGAATGGGGTGGTTTTGCTTCCTATGATACAGAGTGAAGGATCTTTCTATCTCTCTGTTACAACGCTTAACCAAATTGTCTCATCACAAATAGGACAAACCTCTCGTCCGAATCAGACGTTCCTTTAAACATTGTGAGGATAGTGAGCGTATTGTTTAAACAAATCATATGCTGTACTTTAGGTATTTATTATTTTACCTGATGTTCTAATAACATTTGAGGTGAGATCAGAACAACTTCCCTTGCCATCAAAGTATTATTTGACTCATGTGGTTTCACGGACCCTGAACAAACTTTGATCAATGGGAATTTGAAGAAAGTCTGCACTGGTAATTTCCTCCCTGATTAATAGGAAAACCAATTCCTGCAAGTTGCCTTCCAAGTAATACACCATTCTGACTAGGGACTAATATGTTGTTCTTTCACTATCATTTGCTAACAATCTTGGAAGCCCCTTATATCTGTGTGCAACTGCAACACTTAAGCTGAGACAGTTCACGAAGATAGCTGCCTGACAACTTCCCCAGAGCTATTGGGGATGACAATTAATCTCTGCCCTTGCCAGTGTCTTCCAAACCCAGGGATGAATTTGTCCTGTTAAAATCATCAAGATTTATAATATTTCCACAGTTTGATCTAAAGTCTCAGGAAAGTAAGAACTTGCTGGCTGACTGTTACCCCAGCGAAATTAGGACGTTACAATAAGATTGTGATCCCGATTATTTTCAATCAGTTACTTTCTGAGGATTGGTCATGCAATGCCAGTTGCCACTGAGTTCAACATGTTCTCTGTCCAACAGCATTTTTTATATTTGTTCATGGGATGAGGACATCGCGGGCTAGCCCAGCATTTATTTCCATGAGTAATTGGCCACAGTTGAGTGTCAACCACAAAGCTGCGTGTCTAGAGTCACAAATAGGTCAGACCAGTTCAGGACAGCAGTTTCATTTCTTGAAGGACTTTAGCGTTCTTGGTGGGTTTTATCCAACATTCGACAATGGAATCATGATCAGCTTTCGACTCTTTCTTCCAGATTTTATTGATTTCAAATCCCACCATCTGTCATGGTGGAATTCAAGCTCCAGTTCTGAGACCACGGATTGGGTCTTTGGATGACCACTCCAGGGAGAACACCATTAGGCCATCGCCTCTCCATGCATCCGAGTACTTTGGCTCAAGGCTGCACCACTGCACAATTCCGTTTCATCGACCGGCTCATTCACTGTGTTGACCACACAACTTTCTCTTTTCTTTCAGGCATCAAGGCCTCAAGACGCAACAAGTTAGAGATGCACATTACCCTCTGGAACCTTCCTCCCCATCCATGCCTTGTCTTCTGACTTCTTCCCCTTCCCGCCAACTGACCACCTGATGCATATTCACCATCCCGACTAACTTGCCACTGTCTGATGCTCAACATTCTGCATTCGGCTTTCATTTCAGCTGTATCCGTCTGCCCCCACATTAATGAATTTCGGACTGGACGTGACATTGAGCTGTTTTCTACTGTCTCCATCTCCAAGCCAATTTCTTAGGTCAAGAGCCCTCTCCCTATCCCACAGACCGCTTCACCCCAGCTCCAAAACATTCATTCCTCCTGGACTCCTCACCCTGGCCTTTTACCTGCACTCGATCTGCTCATTGAGAACTGTCGACGTCACTTTAGTTGCATCAATTTCTCTGCATTCCCCTCCCTCACTCCAATCAATCACTCTTTGAACTGGTTGCACTCTGTGAGTTTAGATGCAACCCTGACTGGGTTAAGAAGCCTGTGCCGATAACTGTGGTACTGCAGTAGTGTGGTCGACTGACTTCTACATTGCAGAGGCTGAGCGCCATCTCTCACGTACCTCCTCCTATCTACCCCTGTACCATGACCACATGACGGCACATCAGATCATTCTATCAAAAATAATAACTGACTTCATTACATCTGGTGATTTCCCCTCCCAAGCAACAGCCCGCAAGCTGATGGTCCTCTAATATCACAGCTTGCTTCTATCTCCTCCTGAAAATCCACAAACAGAACTGCCCAGGCAGACCCATTGCATCAGCCTGCTCCGACCACACAGAACACATCTTTTCTTATCTTGACTCAGATTTTTCGCCTGTGTCCAGTCACTGCCTTTGTACATTCATGATTCCTCTCACATTTTATACCAGTTTCACAATTTCCAATTTGCAAGATCCAGCCACTGCCATATTCCCATGTACAATTCGTTTACATGTACATCCCCACCAGGCTGGTGTCAAGGCTCTCCGCTTCTTCCTGGAGCCAAGGGCAAACTGCACCCACCAACTACCACCCTCCTCCGCCTGGCTGGGTCCGTCCTCACACTTTACAACCTCTCTTTTTAACTCCTCTTGTTTTACTCAGGTCGGGTGGCGGGCATGTGTGCCCATCTGGGCCCCAGTTATCCGTGTCTCTTCATTAGAGATTCCACAACTTCCTGTTTTTGCAATCCACTGCCAACTGGTTTTCCCAGTCCATCTGCATATTGAAATCCCCCATGATCCATGTAAATTTGCCTTTCCGACACATCATTTCTATCTCCTGCTGTATATTGCGCACCACCTCCAGACCACTCTTTGGAGGCCTGTACATGACAGCAACATTTTAATTTTAACATTTTTGAGTCCTCAGTTCCATGCACACAGATTCTACACCATCTGTCCTGACTTCATTTCTTACTACTGGTTTAATTTCTTTTCTTACTAATAAAGCAACCCCATCCCCTCTGCCCATGTGTGTATTCTTTCGATAGAATGCATATTCTTGAATATTCAGCTCCCAATCCTATTCCCCTTGCAGCTATGTCTCCGTAATGCCCACCGAATTTCGCTTTGTGTCACAAGCTCGTTTACCTTATTCCTTATACTGTGTGGATTCAGATAAAACATCTTCAATTCTGTGTTAACCATTTCTCTTCTCGTTGATATTTGTTTGTCCAGTGTGCTTGAAGTTGAATTGTTAAACCTCTCCATACACTCTGTCCTATTGATGTTTTTGCTGGAGATTTTGATAACCTCTCCTGAGTTCCACACTCTTACCTCCTCCTTTAGTTCGGATTTTCTAATTTCCCCGATATCTGACCTCCCCTACCCCACCCACCACATTTTGTAAAAGCCCTGTCGACAGCCCTAGTTATGCGATTCGCTAGGACTCTGATCTCAGCACAATTCAGATGAAAAGTACCCCATTGGAACAGTTCCATTTTTCGCCAGTGCTGATGCCAATGTCCCATGAATTCAAACTGATTTCTCACACACCAATCACTAAGCCATGCATCTTCCTGCTACATTTTGTTGACCCTGTGCTCGTGGCTCAGGTAGTTATCCAGTGATTATTACAATTTTGATTCTTCTTTGAATTTGGCTCCTAATTGTTCATACTCCCTTAGCAGAATCACTGCCTTAGTTGTATCTATGTCGTTTACCCTCAACTCCAAAGTTCCTCTGCAGCCCAGATGAGATATCTCGAACCCAAGCACCAGGCGGGCAACGTAACCTTCGAGACTCTCCATCCTTGTCTGTGCCTCTAACTATACTATCCCCAATTACAACAACATTTCTCTTCTCTCCTCGCTACTTGACTCTTTCCCTGCACCCTCAATGCTGCGGTCAGTAAGCTCATTTTCCCTGCAGTCCCCACTCCCGTCCACACAGTGAGCAAAACTCTTGAACCTGATAGACACCGACAGAGGCTAAGATTCCTGTAACTCTACCTCCTGGATTCCTCTATCTCGCTCACTCGCAGCCGTCCCTTCCTGTTCCCTGATCACTGGCTCAATTTGAGTTAGTTGGTCTAAGGAGTGTGACAGTCTCCTGACAAAGCATCCAGGTAGCACTCCCCTCTCCCTGATGTGTCATAATTTCTGAAGGTCAGACTCCAGCCCATTGGCTCTGAGACAGACTTCTTCCAGAAACCAACATTTCTTCCAGACATGGTCGTTGGCGACCACAATGGGATTCATCATCTCTCACATCATGCAGAAACAAGAGATCACCTGACCCTCTATCCTTGCTTTACTTAACTAGTTTTGAATTTATTATTTTTCAGTTTTAACTGTTTTAGTATTTCTGCTTATGCAAGTTGTAACCAATAAACTAATAAGATTCAATATAACACAGAATCAAATCGTGTAGACTCGCTATTAGCCAATCAAGTCACACATCTCCTTTGTCAATTCTGCTCATTATCTTCTGAAAGAACTCTGACCAACTTGACACATGGGGCCTCCCCCTCACGACGCCATGCTGACTCAGCCCTATTTTGCCATGCATCACCAAATACTCTGCAATTTCCTTGTTAATAAGGGTTTCTAAAACACTACTCATCAGGCTAACTGGACCATGATTTCCTGATTTCTGCCGTCATTCCTTTTTTACACAGAGAATTTATATTACTAATTTTCCAATCCTTTAGGACTCTGTCTGCCGACATTTATTCCTGAAAATTCATCACGAACGCTTCCACAACATCCTACACCATCTCCTTTAGAAGTTTGGGTTGTCATCATTCCATTCTGTGTGATTTATCCTCCTTCAAACTTGCAGCTTCCCCAACACCTTCTCCTCAGAGCCGATTACTGCATGCATCTCTAGCCCTTGACTCTCTTGAAGTTCTAGAATGCTACTAGTGTCTTCTATTATGAAGACTGATGCAAAACAACTATCAGTTCATTGTTCACCTGTCAGTTCATTGCTCTCCGTTCCTCTGTAGCCAGCCTAATGTTTTAGTCATCCAATCACTCTTGCCTCACTTCCTTTTATATATCTTAACAAAACTTTTGCAATCTCCTTTTCTATGCGAGCTAGCTTACATTTATGATGTTTCCCACCTTATTGCTTTTTTTTTATTTTTCGTCTGCTGCATTATAAATGTTTCCCAATCGTACACAGACTGAGTGAGAGTATTCTGACTTTTGAAAGCAAGGATGGAACTATATTAGTCCCATTATCGATCATTGGACGGCACGGTGGTACAACACTGGGCCGGTGGCACACTGCTGCCTCACAGTGCCAGAGACCTGGCTTCAATTCCCGCCTCAGGCGACTGACTGTGTGGAGTTTACACATTCTCCCCGTGTCTGCGTGGGTTTCCTCCGGGTGCTCCGGTTTCCTCCCACAGACCAAACATATGCAGGTTAGGTGAATTGGCCATGCTAAATTGCCCGTAGTGTTAAGTGAAAGGGTAAATGTAGGGGAATGGGTCTGGGTGGGTTGCGCTTCGGCGGGTCGGTGTGGACTTGTTGGGTCGAAGGGCCTGTTTCCACACTGTAAGTAATCTAATCTAATCTAAAAAAAACACTGCTGCCTCACAGTGCTAGCAACCTATGTGCAATTCCTATCTCAGGTGACTGTCTCTGTGGAGTTTGTACATGCTCCCGGTGTCTGCATTAGCAGTTTTAACTCTTTTTCTTTTAACTAGTGTGGCGGGGGGGGGGGGAGTGGGAACCTCAACAGTAGGTCCACAAGTACAGTGACTGAGGAGGAGTTGGAGTCTAACACCTGTCCAGCTAAGACCAGCAACAAACATGCAGAGAGCACTGAACGCAATGGGACTGGCAGTCTGAAGTGTGCTTATTTTAATGTGAGGATTATGATAGGCAAGACAGAAAAACGTGCAGCTTGGCTGAGTGTACACAACTGGGATGCAAATATTACAAACATTTGACTGAGAGAGGGACAAGAGAGCAGTCAATTCAGTGGGTCCAGAGAGAGTTGCAGAATGTGCAGTGAGTGGCTGGAAACAGCTGTTAAAAGCAAAATAATTATCCAGCACTTTATTGAAATTAGACAGTGTGCATGATGCAAGATTGAAGGGACAAGGGAGGAAACTGGAATTGCCTGTTATAGTTCTCTCTACTTTAATGACAATGCTTTGTAATGCCCTGTCACCGGATTATAGAAGAGCAAAATTTTCATCAAGGAAACTCCAACCAAGTATCAGGTCAGGATCTGATGGCAGTGGGTTGGAGTGTGTTTATTTCAATGCAAGGATTATTGTCAGCAAAGCAGATAAACTTGGGGCCTGAATCGGTACATGTGACGTTATGGCCACTACAGGGACTCAGATGAGAGAGGAACAGGACTGGGCATTCAACGTCCCAATATTTATTGTTTTAGACCAAATAGATATGAATGTAAAAGAGGTGGAGGAGTTTTATAATTAATCAGGGAGAATGTTATATCACCAGTCATAGAAGACATATGGACGGTTCATCCACTACAGCAAGACGAGTAGAGCACAAAAATACGATGGGTGAAATTACTGTGATGGATTATACTATAGTCCCTCCAACAGCCACCGAGACATAGAGGAAAAAATATGTAGGCCAATTATGGAAAGGTGTATTAAAAACAGAATTGACATAGTGACTGACTTTAACATCCCCAATATCGACTCTGACTCCCTGAGAGCAAGAGGCTTAGACTGTGCAGAATTTGTTAAGTGCATCCAAGAGGGATACTTGCACCGGTATCTGGGTAGTCCAATCTAAGGAGGGACCATACTGGATCTAGTATTGGCTAATAAGCCTGGCGAGGTGACTGCCCTTTCAGTGGGAGATCATTTTAGAAACAATGATCACCACTCTTTCTGAGAAGCTACTGAATTGGGAAAAGGTAAATTTCGTCAGTATCCAACAGGAGTACAGGATTGTTAAATGGGAGGAACTGCGATCAGGAAAATCCACATTTTGTGTGAGGGAACTGTTAATTAATTTCTGATTGCAAAATCATCTGGCGAATGCCCTCCAAAATGCGTGAATTTCAATCTGTTTTGGTTGAACAGATATTTCGAGGCCGCTGCATATTAGAAAACAGGAAGAGATTATGGATGATTGTAAACTATTTCCTTCACTCGACCAGCTTGTCTCTGCAGA
The DNA here is from genome assembly GCF_004010195.1 of Chiloscyllium plagiosum. Taxonomy (NCBI): domain Eukaryota; kingdom Metazoa; phylum Chordata; class Chondrichthyes; order Orectolobiformes; family Hemiscylliidae; genus Chiloscyllium; species Chiloscyllium plagiosum. The sequence continues at coordinate 58,081,741 of NC_057727.1, read as the reverse complement.
TATCTAAGCTTTTTATTGTTTGTCAGATAACCTCAGATTTATTACAAAACAGAACAAGGCCATTCAGCCCTACATGCGTCTACTACGTGCGTCCAGTATGAAAGCAGAGAGCGTAATTGGAGACAGACTGAGAATGAGAGAGAAAGAAACTGAAGGGAGATAAATAGAGAGGAGAGAAAATGGTGCGACAGACTGAGTGAGAAAAGGAGTGTTAGACAGGAGTGAAATTAGATAGATCAGAAGAGAGCATGAGGAGAAATAGACAGAAGATGGAAAGTTTATTTAGAAATTCCCCTGGATTGCAAGTCCTTTGTCTGGTGCCATACTCTGTGACCACTATGCTGACACTGGCTATTATCCCAGATCATTTATCTCCAATACTATCACAGAGCAGGGTTGGTGACAGCTAAACAGAATCTAATAGACAAATACATTGATTCTAGGGAGAAGTTGGATTAATTAAATTAGACAGGGCTTTCAGCAGAAGCAACTGAACACCCCCTCCCCCAGATAAAGTGTGAGAGACAGTGCCAGAGAATCTCAGTGAGGGGGGAACACTGGCAGAAGCGAAATCAGGATCTCAGTTGTGGATCAAATAATGATTGATAAAGTTTTCTCAACACTTCCATTGTTTTGCAATCCACATTTCAATTCATATAGCTCAATGCCGTGGTTGTATTTTAACAATCTTGTTTATTTGTACTTTTCATATTTTGTGTGTACACAAAAGCGTTTTGTCCCTGTATTTTGTGCTGAATAAACACATTTCATTACTGGGGAAGAAAGGACCTGTTTCGTTGGGTCAGTCTTCATCTGAACCGTGCTGGGACCGGAGTCCTTCCGAATGGCATACCTAAGGCTGTAAACAGGGCTTTAAAGTGAATAGGAGTGAGGGGACAGTGGAGAATCAGTAATATGGGTAATTAGAAAGCTGAATTAAAAGAGGAGGTAAGAATGAAGAATTCAGGATCGATTATTAAATCTGCAGCACAGATACAAATAGAAAAGAATATCTGGAAATGGTCAACAATCAAACTTGAAGCACATTGGGAAAACGAATGAAAATGTGAAGAGGGACGTTTAATACACGACCGAAGGAGTTATATCTGAATGCACGCTGTAAAAGGAATAAGGTAAATTTGCTTGTGGCACTGTTTGAAATTGGCAGGTATGATCTAGCGAGCATCACAGAGTCCTGGCTGCAAGAATACCAGGATTGGGTGCTGAATATTCAAGGCTCTCCATCCTATTGCAAAGATAGACATGAGGGCAGAGGAGGTGGTGTCTTATTATTGCTTCATTATTAAGAAATGAAATTGAATCAATAGTAAGAATCGAAGTAGGGTCAGGTGGTGTAGCATTTGTGTGAGGAGGATTGAGGAATCACAAAAATAAAGCAAGGATACTTGGAGCTTTGCATAGGCCTCCAAAGAGTAGTCAGGAGCTGGGACACAAAATGCACCAGGTGGTAGAAACGATGTGTAGGAAAGGCAAAGTACAGTGATCATGGGAAATTTTAACACGCAGGTGGACTGGGAAAATCTGCTTGGTTTTGGTTCGCAGAAAAAAGGAATTCATGGAATGCCTATGAGATTTTTTTTTGAGCAGCTTCTAGTGCAGCCCACGAGGAAATAGGCAATACTGGATTTAGTGTTGTGCAATGAGGCAGACCAGATGAGGGAGTTTAAAGTGGAGGAAAACGGAGGAACCAGTGACCATAATATGATTGAATTTAATCTGTAATTTGAGAGGGAGAATTTAGAATTAGAGGCAACAGTATTTCAGCTGAACAAAGGAAATGACAGAGGCAGAATGGAGAAGCTGAGTAAAATTGATTGGGAGAGGGGCTCAGCAGGAAAGACAGTGGAACAACAATGGTAGGAGGTTCTAGGAGCAACAGCAGAGATTTATCCTGAGGAAAACCAGTCATGGTACAGGTAGGGTGAGGCAACTATGACTGACTAGGGAAGTCAGTGATAGCATAAAAGCAAAGTAGAAAGCAAATAATGTGACACAGGGCAGTGGGAAACCATAGAATTGGGAAGATTACAAATACCAGCAGAGGACAACAACAAAGATGGATAAGATTTAACATGAGGGTACGTTAGAAGAAATATAATGGAAGAATTTTAGAGATTCTTTAGATATGTAAAACACAAAAGAGAGGCAAAAGTGGATATTGGACTGCTTGAAAATGATGCTGGCGAAACAGTTGGGGGGAACAAAGAAATAATTGAGGAACCTTGCGTCAGTCTTTATGTTGGAAGACACTAGTATTTTCATAAATGTTCAAGACAGTGAGTGGGCAGAGCTGAATTTGGTGGTCATCACCAAGGAGACGGTGTTAGAAAACTGAATGGCTTAAATGTGAGTAAATCACCTGGACCAGATCGATTACACCCCAGAGTTCTAAGGGAGATATCTGAAGAGGTAGTGCAAGTGTTAGTGGTAATCTTTCAGGAGTGACTCCAATCAGGAAACGTCCAAGGGGATTGGAAAATCGCTAGCATGGCACCCAGTTTAACATGCGAGTAAGGCAAAAGATCGAAAATTACAGACTGTTTAGTCTAACCTTGTTCATGGGTAATATCCTGGAATCGATTGTGAAGCATGTGATTTCTGAATACTTGGAAGTCTTTGGTAAAATAGGGCTGACTCAGCCTTGTTTCATCAGAGGGAGGTCATGCCCGACAAATCTGCTGCAACTGTCTGAGAAAGTAACAAGCAGGTTAGACCACGAAGCACAAATAGGTGTTATCCACTAGCACGTCAAGGCTCCGTTAATAAGTTGCCACACAGGAGGCTGTTGAGAAAGATAAGCGTCCGTGGTGTTAGAGGCAATGTGTTGGCATGGATAGAAACTTGGCATTCTAATAGAAAGCAGAGAGTGGGGTAAAAGTGTCCTCCTCAGGATGGCAGCCACTGACAAGTGGTGTTCCACAAGGTTTAGCGTTGGGACCACAGCATTTTCAATTTGTGCATTAATGGTTTAAATTAAGGAACTGATGGCATTCTTGCTAGGCTTTCAGACAGTACAAAGATTGGTAGAGAGACAGGTAGATTGAAGACATAGAGAGGCTGCAGAAGGGTGCTCCAGCTCGTCTCCTCATCTTCCTGTAAATTTGCCCTTGAATACTACTACAACAAGGATAGGTATCGCTCCTTGTCCTCACCTTCCACTCCACCAACCTCCAGATAGAATGCATCATCCTCTGATATTTCCACGACCGACAGTAAGTCCCCAAAGCCAGAGACATATTTCCACCCCACCTATACCAGCATTCTTCAGAGTGTATTCCCTCCATGACTACCCCATTACGTCCACTCCGGCACCAAGCCACCCGCCAATCACGGCACGCACCCTCCCCGCCGCAAGAAGTGTAAAACGTGTGCCCGCACCTCTCCCTCACTTCTATCCAAGGTCCCTAAAGATACTTCCACATCTGGCAGAGATGTTTCTGTGCAACAACGATGGAACCCTCCTGGCCCTCACCTTCCACCCCACCAACCTCTGGATACAATGCATCATCCTCTGGGATTTCCGCCAACGACAGTAAGTCCCCAAAGCCAGAGACATATTTCCATCCCACCTTTACCACCATTCTCTCTGTGACACCCCATTAGGTCCAAGTCCCCACCAAGCCACCCTCCAATCACAGCATCGTCCCTTCCCGCCACAAGAGTTGTACAACGTGCGCCCACATTGCCCCCTCATCTCTATCCAAGCCCCAAAAGATGCTTCCAGATCTGGCAGAGATATTGCTGTGCATCCAAACATCTCATTTACTGTGTCCATTGTTCCGGTCTCCTCTACATTGGGGAGACAGGACATCAACTTGCAGATCGGTTCAGGGAACATCTTTGGGACACAGACAAACAACCACCCCACCGCCCAGGGGCCGAACACTTCAAAACATCCTCCCACTGCGCCAAGGATATACAAGTTCTTGGCATCCTTCACGAACAAAACTCCAGCCTCCCGATGTCTAGAGGAAGAAGGTCTCATCTTCAACCTTGGGACTCTTCAACCACACAGTACCAGTGTCAATTTCACCAGGTTATTCATCTGCCCTGCCCCAAACCTTATCCTATATCTAACCACAAACTTGACACCACACTCTTCAACTGTCCTATCTATTCATCGTCCTTTCCACCTATCTGCTTCGCCTTCACCGATCTATCATCTTCCAAGCTACCTTCGCCCAGCCAAACGCCCTACCATTTATCTCTCAGCCTCCTTCTACCCAAACCCCCACCAACCATTTCTGATGAATAGCCCATGTCTAAAACGTCGTATCCCCTGCTCCTTGGATGCCGCATGACCAACTTGCTTTCCTAGCACCACACTACACTTTTTGACTCTGATCTCCAGCATCTGCAGTCCTCATATTCTCTGCAGAAGGATTTTGACAGGTTAGGAGATTAGGAAAAGTAATGGGAGATGGAGTACAAGGAGAGAAAGTGTGAGGTCATGCACTTTTGTCTGAGGAATAGAGGCATCGACTACTTTCTAAATGAGGAGTAAACGCAGAAGTTAGAACTGCAAAGAAACTTTTGAGTTCTCGTCCAGGAGTATCACAAGGTAAACTTGCAGGTTGTCAGTAATCAGGAAGGCAAATAGAATGATGACATTTATTTCAAGACGGCTTGAATATATACATTGGTTCTGGAGCGTTTCAGAGGAGATCCACGAGTATGATTCCAGGAATGAAAACGTTAACATATGAGGCACATCTGAGGGCTCTGTGTCTACCTTTGATGGAGGTTAGAAGGATGTGTGGTATCTAATTGGAACGTACAGAATACTGAATAACCTGGACAGAGTGGATGTTGGGAAGATGTTTCCATTGTTAAGAAAGACGAGGACCCGAATGCACAGAAGGAAAAGGAAGACATTTTAGAACAGAGGAAAGAAGAACCTTCTACCAGAGAGTGGTGAATCTATGGAATTCGCTGCCGGAGAAGGCTGTAGAGGCCAGGTCATTGAGTATATTTAAGACTGAGATTGATAGGTTCTTGATTGTAAAGGGGATCAATGGTTAAGTACGAGAAAGCGGAAGAATGGGGTTGAGAGGATTAACAGCCATGATTGAAGGGCAGACCAGACTCGATGTACTGAATGGCCAAATATCTGCTCCTATTCCTTCTCAGACTTAGACTTAGAACGATATAGCGCAGAGCAGACCCTTCAGCAATCGATGTTGCGCTGATCTGTGAACAAATCTAAGCTTATCCCCCTACACAATCCCATCATCATACATTTGCTTCTCCAAGGATTGTTTAAATCTCCCTAATGTGGCTGAGTTAACTACATCGACGGACAGAGCATTCCACGCCCTTACTACTCTCTGCATAAATAACCTGCCTCTGGCATCTGCATTAAATCTATCACCCCTCAATTTGTAGTTATGTCCCTGCTGACGTCATCATCCAAGGAAAAAATACTTTCACTGTCTATCCTATCTAATCCTCTGATTACCTTGTGTGTCTCTATCAAATCCCCTCTTAGTCTTTTACTTTACCCTGAGAACAAACCCAAGTCTCTCACATTTTCCTTGTAAGACCCCCCCCCCCCCCCCCCCCCCCCACAGACCAGGCAAAATCCTGGTAAATCTCTTCTGCACCTTTTCCAATGCTTCCACATCCTTCCTGTAATAGGACGACAACAACTGTGCACAATATTCTAAGTGAGGCCGCACTAGTGTTTGTATAGTTGCAGCATGACATCATGGCTCTACACTATACATCCACACTACCAAGAATCTTTCTATTGACCCAGTAATCTGCCTTCCTGTTATTCTTCCCAAAGTGAATCACCACACATTTATGTGCATTGAACTCCATTTACCACGTCTCAGCCCAATTCTGCGGTCTGTGCAAGTCCCCCTGAAACCTGTAACATTCTCCTACTCTGCCAACTACTCCATCGACTTTAGTGTCATCTGCAAACTTACTAACGCATCTACCTATGCCTGTGTCTTAGTTATTTCTGAAAATAACAAACAGCAGTGGTCCCAAAGCAGTTCCTTGTGCCACACCACTAGTTACCGGACTCCAGGCTGAATATTTTCCATCAACCACCACTCGCAGCCTTCTTTCAGAAGCCAGTTTCTAATCCAAACTGCGACATCACCCTCAATCCCATGCCTCTGCATTTCCTCCAACAGTTTATCATGTGGAAACTTATCAAAGGCTTAACGGAAGTTCATGTACACCATGTCAACTGCCCTACTCTCATCTATATGCTTGGTCACCTTCTCTTGAACGCAACCTGCCCTTGATGAAACCATGTTGACTATCTGAAATCAAATTGTTGTTTGCTCGATGATTATTAAAACTATCTCTTATACTCATTACAAAAACTTTTCCTGCAACAGAAGTAAGGCTCTTATTATCTGGTCTATAATTATCTGGGTCATCTCTACTGACATTCTTGAACAAGCGCACATTTGCAATTCTCCAGTCCTCTGGTACTAAACCTGTAGACAATGACGACTCAAAGATCAAAGCCAAAGGCTCAGCCATCTCCTCACTAGCTTTCCAGAGAATCTACGGATAAATCCCATCCAGCCCAGGGGACTTGTCTAATTCCACTCCTTCTAGAGTTGATAACACCTCTTCCTTACTAACCTCGAACTTTCTAGCTTAATATATCGTATCTCATTTTTCTCTTCGACAATATTCTCCTTTTCCAGAGTGAAAACCGATGAGAAGTATTCGTTTGGTAACTCTCCGATCTCCACAGAGTTCACACACATCTTCCCACTACTATTTTTGACTGGCTCTATTCCTATCCTTGTCATCCTTTTATTCCTACATGCCTATAGAAAACTTCAGAGTTCTCCTTTCTTCTACCTGCTAAAGACTGCTCATGTCCTCTATTTGCTCTTTTTAACTGTCTGTTTCAATCCTTCTTCGTTAATCTGTAACTGTCCATCGCCTCATCTGAACCATCTTGTCTCATTATCACATAAGCCTCTTTCTTTCGCTTAATAAGATATGGAATTTCTGCAGTAAACCACGTTTACCTTATCTCATCATTTCCTCGTGCCTGACAGGGACATACCTATCGAGGACACACAATACCTGATCCTTAAACCAGATCCACATTTCGATTGTCTCTATCCTCTGCATTTTGCTACCCCGTTCAATGCTTCTGGTCTGATATTTAACATTGGCTCTCCTCATTCCTCATTGTTGATGCATCATTGAATCTGATCTTCACATGACTTATAAAGAGTAATATTCCAATAAAGATGACTGGGCAATATCATCCCTCCAGTCTCTGCAGCCATGTCCCGAATTCTCGGTGTTTTCTGTCTTCTCCCAATGTCATCATCACTCTGAAATGGAAACCTAGTAAATAGTACTTTATCACAGTTAATTGATATCGATGACGTTAACAGCATGACCCTCACCTGCCCTCTCTGATCCCCGAATAACAATCTGAATTGTGTTTGTCATGAACACTTGTCTGATAACATATCCATGCTGTTTGTCTGTTATTACTCCATGTTGCCGTACTCACAGTTTTCCATCACATTATGTATTGAAGACATTCTCTCAATGTTTTACTGACATCATAATCAATGTTCAGTAGTTACAGGCTGTATGTTTCCATTTATACACGGAGAAACTTGTTAATGTTCTGACAAGCGTTTGGAATTACTCCCATATCCAAGGCAGATTGAATGATTACACACAATCAATCTACCATCTCCAACACTCCTTTCCTCAGTCAGCCCCACGATATCCCATGCCGAATGCATAAAATTTAAACGTTATTTTGTTTTTTTTTAAAAATCACTACTGAATTGAAAGGGGTTAACTCGAGCTATTTGTTCAGCGGCTGTGATTAATGTCAATCTCTATGGTTTCGAATTATCCCAGTGGAGGTTTCGTATCTTTTAATGATAAATGGGCTCCGTTCAACATCTTTTCCCACAGTATGAATGGGAGCATCACCAACAGTACCAACAGGGATCAGCAGTGCCAGAGAGAGGGTGTGGAGAAATCAGAATCTTAGAACATTGAATTGGAATGTTCCAACTATGGATCAGAATCTGAGAACAATAGATTGGAATGTTACAACAATGCGTCAGAATCTGAGAACAATACACTGGAATGTTAAATCAATGGATCAGAATCTGACAATGATACACTGGAATGTTATAATAACTGACAGGAATTTATCTTGGGGTCTTTACTGGCTTTCTAAGCCTTGGATATCATTAGTATCGCGGATCAAACACATCCTGTGGATTATTCAAGGTGGTTACTACCCCATCCTCGCTGTAATTGGTGTTCCTAGTAAGTTATTCTATTTATTTACTAAACCGGGTTGAAATGAATTTCTGCTCATGATTTGTAAATTTTGGAAAAGTAGCAGTCAATGCTTTAATTTCCAATCAAAATTTTCATTCCTTATAAATTATAACTAGCAAATTACTCTTTACAAATTACTCAATGATATGAAAGAAGGAACCAGGCTGTTCTCAAACTCCATAATCCTTTTCGTGCTGCACAGATTGACATCTCCGTATCCTCCCCACTCACCAATCTTGCCCAGTACCACCATAATGGTATCCCAGTCTCCTCCTCAGCCTCAGTGCAACTTCTGAAGAAACCATAATTTGTGTATTTGTTAAATCCAGATCGTCTGTTTCAAATCCCTTCTAAACATGTATCCATTTCAAAATAATTGCACTTGAGATGTTTAACTTGTAGTCAATACATTCCCTCATAATTAAAAATCACAGAATAATTTTTTTTAATATCTCGTGCTGGAAATTGGTGGAATTTAAATTCAACCATTATCATTTGTTATGAAAAGCCCATCTACTAGCCTCATGCTCTTTTGAGAAGGCAATGGGTCTTCCTTCCCTGGTGAGGTATCTGTGTTACTGCAAACCCACAGCAATGTGTTTTATTCTTTATTGCCCTGTGGAACAGTTGAACCAGCCAATAAGTTCAAAATAGGCTTAACATGCTGGCCTGACCAGGGATGCACACATCCCTTGAAAAAAACTAAAAATAGCTCCCTTTCTCTGCCTGTTTCCCAAATTCCTACAGTCCACTTCCATTTAGGTAAGTGGTCATTCATTTTTTAAGGTGTATTCCATCTCATTGAAATTCTTACCGAGAGTAATGTTCATCTCCATGGGCACTGCTGATGCTGGTTTTATTGACGAAAAATGTAAGAAAATTGTAAATTCCGCATCTATCAAATTGCATTGGGAAGGAATGCCTTTTTATGACATAACAAAGACGGAGACAGCGAAGTGAGGAAAAATAATTACTGTGATCAAACCTGAGAGTGTTTTGAGGCAGACTTTTTCTCCTGTATTAGGAATGATCTCCTTGTGACAGGGAGAATGGTGTCATGAGCAGTGAGTGAAGAGTAATCTGTAGCGCTGTGACATAATAAAAGGTGATAGCATTGAAACTTGAGGTGGCTGAACAATTACTCATTATGTTCCAACCAGACACTGATACAGTGTAAATTCCGTGGCATTTTTTTTTACTCAGGTGACATGATTCTCATGATTTGGAGAAGCCCGGATTGGACTGGGGTGCACAAAGTAAAAAATCACACAACACCCGGTTATAGTCCAACAGGTTGAATTGGAAGCACAGTAGCTTTCGGAGTGACGCTCCTTCATCAGGTGATTGTGGAAAACACAATTGGAAGGCACAGAATTTATAGCAAAAATTAACAGTGTGATGTAACTGAAATTATACATTGAAAAACACCTTGTTTTTCTGTTGAGACTTTCATCTGTTCGAATACCATGATAGTTTCACTTCTTCATGTGTAAATCACAAAGCATTTTTAAAAAAAAATGTTGCATTCTCAGGTTAGCTGTATCAATTGTTACAGCTAACCTGAGAATGCAACTTATAAAAAAAAGTTTTGTGATTTACAAATGAAAGAAGTGAAACTATCATGGTATTCGAACAGATGAAAGTCTCAACAGACAATCAAGGTGTTTTTCAATGTTTAATTTCAGTGACATTACACTATAAATTTTTGCTATAAATTCTGTGCCTTACCATTGTGTTTTCCACAATCACCTGATGAAGGAGCAGCGCTCCGAAATCTAGTGTGCTTCCAATTCAACCTGTTGGACAATAACCTGGTGTTGTGTGATTTTTAACTACGTGATTCTCGATACTTTAAGTGCCTCTGAGGACATTCCCTTCCCCGATGCCCACTCCCCACGTCGATTGAGAAAGGAGGAGGTCAAGGTTTTGAATAAACACTCCCCACATTAATACAGTGCATTTGGTGTGCGGTATTCCGCTGAATGTCACATTATCCTCAATCCCCACAGCAGCCACAATACCTTCATTCTAAAACAGTGAACAGTTCTCACCAGCTTATGATCTGCTTGGAGAACATAGGTCTGTCTTCTCGGAGATGGAAAAGGCCTCTGTGAGACTTGACACAAAACATCTGGCATCCTTCCACACTTCCAGCAAAACACCCTAAAGTGTCATGTGTTCCAAAGGCAATGGAGCCGGTAGAACATTGTGGAGCCATCTATGAGTACAGTCCCTGCTCCATTGGTTCGTCATGTTGGAGCATCAATGATACCGTCATGTTTCTGTGTAAGTATTTCGAGGAGCTGAATGGCCTCTTGCTAGTCCCATGTATCAGATTCAGGTGTCTGACTGGGCTCTGCCTGTTCCGGGTTAACAGTTCGATGTGCTGACCAGACCCCTCCTCTACCTGTGGAACAGGCAGGAGGATTGAACGCGCTGCCCCTCTTCTTGTTCAGTAATTTTGATTGGCTGAATGGCTTCCACATATCCGTGTACAATCAGCTTGAGGTGCTGAATGAGCTCCTCTTTTAACTGTGGAAATGTGCAATGCCTGGCAGTGCTGTTGCAGGAATGTTACCAAGGCTTTAGCAGCACAAACCATAATGCTGTGCAGGTCCTATTACACATGTACACAGACTGGTTCAAGATCTGACGGTGACAAAATGTTCTGAAAATTGTGTGATCTTCAGTGAATAACCTCACTCCTGATCTTATAGTGGGTCCGGTCGTGGGGGGCAGCATAGATATTGATGAAGCTGGTGAAGATGTTTGCACCAAAGAAGCTAACCTGTGGATCTCCTGAAGAAATGTCTCGAGACTGAGTGGATTGTCGTCCACCGAGCATAAAGGAAGATGTGCTCTTCTTTTGTGCTCGGAAACCCTCAACTAGTGGGGTGGTTACACCTGCTTCCTATTAAGCCCAAAGGAGTTGGTGCTTCTGATGACAGCCTCAGTCAAATACGGCCTTGAAATCAAGGTAATTCCCTGTGTTCACCTCATTTGCCCATATCAATAGGTGACGGTGAATGTGTAGCGAGTGTTTTTTTCAGAGCATAATGAACATCAGGAATTCTCTATGCTAGAGAGTTAGGGGAGCGCAATGACTGGAAGTATCTAAAGAGGAGGTAGATGGACTTTTAAACTGTCATAGAGTTGAGGGGTGTGAAGAATTGGCATTAAAGAGGAGACGATGTCAACAGTAGTTCAGCCATTATCTTATACAGTGGTGTGGCAGGCTTCACCATCCGAATTACATACTTCTGTTTGTTGTGTTCTCATATTCAGTAACTAGACCATTAATGGTGGTGGGTTTCCAGTACGTTCTGTTATTGTATGTTGCAGCCAGAGAAAGCAAAGCATTTTGTGAGCCATTCCTGTGTGTAGTATGGAGCAGATATTCACAGTGTATCCGGGTCTAAACCATGACCAACAAATCAGAGAGTTACAGAGAGGAGACACTCTGAAAAGCGATCAGAGGCCTTTTTCGTACCTAATCTTGATTTCTAAATAACGTTTTCTAACCCGCACCAAACTTTGTGTGATATTCGTGAGAGATCCTGTGTTACCGTGGACCAGGTGTTTGGAGCATGTGGCCTCCATTTGCACCAGTGCAGGAGCTCTGATGGGCTGAATGGAACAAAGGAACATAAGACTATGGAGCAGAAATGGGTCATTAGCCACTTTGTCAGTGGTCCACTAGGCACGAAGATCGTACCTGATCTAATTCTGGTCTCAGAAGCAGTTTTCTCTCTGTGTACCGTTTTCCTATATTCACTTGTCTGTCAAATATTTAACAGACACAGCTTTGAATAAATGCAAACATCCAAGCACCACAAACATCTGGGGAAGGGAATTCCCACATGTACAGCCCGTTGGCAATTTCTCATTTTTGTTCTGACCAATGTTGGAGGGTCACCGATATCATTTCCAGCCCCACTCTTACACTGGTTACAATAAAGTTTAAATGTAACCAGTTTAGCGATGTGGCCAATGATATAAGTCTCAGACTAAGTAATTTTCCAGAAAAATGTGAGACACAGAAGGTTGAATACAGAACAAATAGTAAACCAATTGAGTATCCCAAATGCGGTTCTGCCTTTGAAATTATTCTGCTTACATAAGCTGCTGGTAATGGGATTTTTCTTTCTGGAACAGTTGAATTTGGCTGAATACTCTTTGCTTCAGGCAGCAGGGAGATTCCCATGAATTCTCATCAGGAAGCCTTACGAGTGGTAAAGATGACTCAGGAAATATCTGCTCTCACACCTTGTCAGGAGAAACAAAGAAAGAGAGAGGGATCAATTGGCTGCTGCTTCTCGTGCAGGTAACAATTTTCTCCCTCCCTGTGTTGAAACATACAACAATATCAACTGAACACCAAATTGGACCATGTGCCCGCTCCTTGTATGTTTATGAACTAAATGTAGGTGCATCATGTCTGTTGTTGTACACAGTGCCTTTCATTAGCAAAAATTGTCCCCACTTTATAACGTGATGACATGCTGTATGAGTCTGAGTAATTTTAAAATATTGGTTGATATCTTCATAATATGTATGTTAACATCAGGACATTTTATTCATAAAACTTATTCTCTAGATTTCGACTCTCTGTCAAAAGAAAATGTGTCCAGCTGATACACGTGTCTGAATGTCATATACGGCTCAATAAGATTTCTCATCTCAGACCTAAACTGATAATGCTCAATAACAAAAGGCCTTTGTTATGGAGGATTAGCCAGTCATGACTAAAGGGAAACATCTTTGAAAATGTTCTAAAAGAATTATGTCTTTTTTTTAGTTTAAGGGATCAAAACTGCACACCGCGTATCAGACGTGGACTCAGCAATGCCCCGTATAGATGCTGTGAAACATTTCGCATTAAGCCCAATACATTTTGCCAGAAACAGCATCATTCCGTTTACCTTCCAAATTACTTGCTCCATCTTCAGATGAACTTCAGTTGATTCATGTACCAGGAACACAAAACCATCTGTGTCACAGAGTTCTACAATCTCTCTATATTTAAATTGTTTCCTGCTGTTTTATCCTTCCTGCCAAAATAGACAACTCACGTTTTTCTATTTTTCTGAACGATTGCTCAGCAACCTTCCCTGTCTACATCACATTGCAGACTCACTACCTCCATTTTATGATATATTGAATGACCATCTTGGTATACGAGTTAATTGAGCTTCGATTCATTCAGTCCCTTCATCCAGATCGATGATACAGATTATTGATCATTGATGACCCCACAGTGATCTCTGAAGCACTACACTAGTTACAGCTTTGCAACCTGAAAATAAACATTTGTCGGTACTCTCTATTTCCTGTTAGCGACAGCTTTCCTGTTCCTGTGTTGCAGCTCAGGCGACTTCAATGGCCTCCTCCTGGGCTGTGCAATGTACTCAACGAGCTGAATTACTTAATTCTATATTCCTGTGTAACTCATTCAAGGGACAGAATGGTCTTCTCCCGTCTCATTGTAACGATCCTGATTGACCCTGAATGGGATTGTCCCACACTCTGTAACAGCATCGAGGAGTGGATTGACAGAACAACACATCGGGTAGAGGCAGCAGTATATCTCTGTAACAGCCTCGAGGGGTGGATTGAAAGAACAACACATGGAGTCGGGACGGTCGTATATTTCTGTAATAGCCTCGAGGGGTTGATTGAAGGTACAACAACACATGGGGTAAGGGCAGCAGTATATCTCTGTAACTGCGTCGAGGGGTGGATCGGGGAAAAGTACATGGGGTAGGGATGGCATTTGGCCATTTGGCTGCACCATTCAGAATACTCGTGGCTGATACGATTGGGTCTGACCAACTGATTATGTCTGACCTTCCGATTGTGCCTGACCATCCCCCTCCTGTCTGTGTCCAATGAATATTGTCTGTCCTGTCCAGCAAAGTTCAGTTGAGCTCAGCCTTGAATATCTTCAACATCTGAGTCTTCGCTGCTTCCTGAGGATGAGGACACCACGGATAGCACAATACTAAAGTGAAAGCGACATCCTTATTACATTGCGGGACTTGGTATTTTAAAACTGTGTTAGCCTAATATCAAATCACCACCTCTTTTCACACAAAAGGACACAATAATTGGGAATAAACATAAACCATTCAGCCCTCCAAACCTGTGCCACATTGCTACTGACTCTTCCAATCAAGTATGTATCAAACTGAGCATCTGTTCCGGTCTCAGGAAGAGAACACCCGATAGCATGGCACCATGGGATCATTTAGATAGGAGCAAAACTCAGCAATTCAGCGCATCGAGTCTAATATACCATTTAATAATGTTTTATATGTTTCTCAATATCGTTCTCCTGCCTTCTCGCTAGAACACTTGAATTCCTTATAAATCCAAAACTTATCTATTGGCGTCTGAGTGATACTAGTGTCTATGTCTTTGAGTGCCTGAAAGTGTTCATGTGTGTGTGTCCAACTGTGTATTTGTGTGTCTACACCTGTCCTTCTGTACATCAGCCAATGCGGTTCTATATGTATTTGTGTCGATTTGTGTGTGACTGTATATTTCTCTGTCTGCTTCTACGTGTGCGTATGCCTACCTCCTTGTATTTAATGAGCGTGTAAATATATTGAGTTGTTTTCTCCAATCCGCCTGTGTCTTTCTGTGCCTGCATCTCCGTGCAATGAGGTATCTGTTCTGTCGGGAATGAGAGGGCTGACGTTGGAACTGACAATGCATTTGAAGTGAGAATTGCCTTTCACTGGATATTGCTCGTTACTCAGTTGGTGGGATGTGGGGGGCTCAGGATTTTCACATGAGTTTTCCGGACCTCCCTGGCTCTTGCCAGAGTCCTCCTTACAAGGCAGGGGAGGCTGTGAGGGAACGGATATTGGGCAGTCGAACACCAAGTGTGACCCTTTCTGTCCTACTCCCGACTGTTTCTCCAGGAAAGGGAGAAATGGACAGCGGGAGTGAGGGTGGGAGTGGGTGACTCTACTGTTCATGCTGGTGTCGGTGGGTGGGGGGAAATGGTGAGGTGATGGAAACAATCCACAGTGCTTATCCATGCGGTGTTGTTAGTGTGGGGTGAATAGTGGAAGGAGCGAGAGATGCGGAAAGTGCTACATGCAGTCGTGAGAATGATAGAGCATGAGCCTTGTTTGGGGATAGGTGTTATAACAGATACCCAGTGAGTGTGAAGGAGCGGAGAGAATACGGTGACATTTATCCTGCCAGAGCGGGGAAGGTGATTGATACTTGTCCTGTACTGCTGAACATTTCTTCAGATCATCTCAGCATCGAGGTGAACCTTTCTGAATATCTTGTCCAAATCTATCAAGAATATCCCTCAGCTTCTACTGAATCAGTTTGGGTGGAGCTTACAAATAGCAAGGAGGAACAAACATTGGTGTGTTAAATATCCAAACTCAACTTGTAGCACCAAAGTCCGAGCATCATATGTTCCGGAAATTAGATGTGCAAGTATTGTAGGTGTTGTAGTAATATTGTACGGTCTCAAGATGCATCTGAACTGCATTAACTAAGTGACTGCTAATGCTATGCAAAATAAGTTCCATAAGTGTATATCACGTGGGTTGAATTGTATGCTGTGAACCAAACTAGAAACTTGGTTATTTCGGATTTGGTGTTCGGTGGTCATAAAGACTCATTAATAACCTTGTTCTGAAGCTGTACTTGAGGTTCGAACAAGACTTCTTCTCTATGCATGACCTCCAACCAATATTATACACCAATACATTAACAACACTTTCTTCTGCTGGACACATGATGAGGAGTCACTGAGAAAACTATACAGTGATATCAATAATTTTCATCCCAGCATCACACTCACCATTGACTACTCTCGACTATCTGTCTCAGTCTTGGACACATGCATCTCCATCAAGGATGGACACCTCAGCACCACACTCTACCGCAAACCCACATACAACGTCACAATGTTACACCGCTCCAGCTTCCACCCAAAACATACTAAAACAGTCAACCCCTGTGGACAAGCCCGACATGTGTACGGATCTGTTCAGATGAGGAGGAACGTGATGGGCACCTGGAATTATTCATGGATGCCCTCATAAGAACGGGGTACGATACTCACCTCATTGACCGCCAGTTCCGACGGGCCACAACAAGGAACTGTAATGTCCTCTTCAGGAGACAGACACGTGCTCCTACCGACAGCGTACCCTTCATTGTCCAGTACTTCCCAGGAGCTGAGAAACTGCGTCATGTTCTTCGTGATCTGCAACACATTATCAATGAGGATGGGTACCTCCCCAAAGACCTTCCCCATACCTCCACTATTCGCCTTAAAACAACCACCAAACCTCAAACAGATCATTGTTCGTAGCAAGCTGCCTGGCTTTCAGGAAAACTCCATACAACCCTGTCATGGTAGGCGCTGCAAGACGTGTCAGAGTGTGGGCATGGATACCACCATTACACGTTAGAACACGTCGCACCATGCACGTGCCACGTACTCATGTGACTCAGCCAATGTTGTCTATCTTCTACGTTGCAGACAAGGATGCCCTGAGGGATGGTACATTGGGAAAACCGAGCAAAGGGTAAGGCAATTGATGAATGAGCACCGCACAACAATCAACAGACATGAGTGTCCCCTCCCAGTTGGGGAACACTTCAGCGGTCCAGGACATTCGACCTCGGACTTTCTGATGACCATTCTCCAAGGCGGACTTCGGAACAGGCAGCAGCGATAACTGGCTGAGCAGAGGCTGATAGGTAATTCTGTACCCATAGGGGATGCCTCAACCGGGACCTTGGGTTCATGTCACACTCCAGGTGACCACCATTGCACTATACACACACAGACATTCCTTCACACACACGCACAAAGGCACTCCTATGCACACACACACACGGACACACGTATACATAGACACGCACACTCCCACACTCACACATGCATCCTCTATGAGATTTACACACACATATACACTCCCTCTCACAGATACTCACAAACCCCAAACCGGACACACACTGTCCTACAGACAAACACACTCCCACACTCACATATGCACCCCCTCACAGACTTAGACACTCTACACTCCCATACACACACATATACACTCTGTCTCACACTCAGTACCCCACCCCCGACAGACAGACAGACTGACACACACACAAACCCACACGCACACGTATACATCTACGTTTGTAGGCCGAATTTTTACTTGCAGAGTTACAGTGTACTTTGCTCAAAAACTGCATGAATTCACGTAAGACTCCATTAACTCACTTTTTAGATTAAGATCTGTTTAAACATTATGGCACAGTCAGAGAACACTGGGGTCTAACACCTTCAACTTATTATCTGGCTAACACCAATTGTTTTAGTTAACCTGAGAATGTAACTCTTAAAAAAAAAGAAAAAAAATGATTTACATATGAAAGAAGAGAAAATATCATGGTATTCGAACAGATGAAAGACTCAACAACCAATCAAGATATTTGTTACAATGTATAATTTCAGTTACATCACACTGTAAACTTTTGCTATAAATTCTGTGTCTTACAATTGTGTCCTCCACAGCCACCTGATGAAGGAATGGAGTTGCGAAAGCTAGTGCTTCCAATTAAACCTGTTGGACTGTAACTTGGTGTTTAAAAATGTGTTGCTGGAAAAGCGCAGCAGGTCAGGCAGCATCAAAGGAACAGGAGAATGTTGTGTGATTTCTAACTTTGTACACCCCAGTCCAGCACCAGCATCTCCAAATCTTGAGGAATAGTGACATAGATATTTTGCAGTTTACACGGCATCTGCATACAATATAGAATTCTTGAACGTTATTGTCAAATATCATAGAAGTCTAGCAGCTATAGGGTCAAGTTAGCTCCAGTGGATTGAGAAAGTACAATATAACATTTGGTGGTAGACAAGCAATGGTTGTTAGAGTCATAGAGTTGCACAGCACAACGAAAGACTCTTCGGCCCAAAGTGGTCCATGCCAATAAAAATGTACATTCAATCCAATTCCATTTCCCTGCCCTTGTCCCTTATTCTTCTAATCTTATCGTTTCCGTGGATTTGTCGAAATGTGTTTTAAATATTATTAATGTAAATGCCTTAACCACTTCTGCTGGCAGCTCATTCCCTGTGCGTACTACCCTCTGTGTAAAAACGTTGCCCTTCAGGATCCCTTTTATTTTTTCCCCTCTAAACTTAAACTTATGGGCTGTGATTGTCCAACGCTGGGAAGAAGACTGTGTGCATTCACCCTATCTATGCATCTGTTGACCTTATACACTTCAACAAGATTCCCCCTGAGTTTCATACGATCTAAAGTAAAAAGTCCAAGCTTGTCCATCCTCTCCCTATATCTCAGACCGGTGAGTCCTTGGCAACATGTTTGTAAATTTCTTCTGCAATATTTCCAGTTTAGTAACATCATTTCTAGAGCAAAGTGAACAAAACTGAAAATAATGAGACAAGTGTGGCATGACTAACGTCCCGTACTACTGCAACATAATCACATTACATTACGTTACATTACAGTGTGGAAACAGGCCCTTCGGCCCAACAAGTCCACACCGCCCCGCCGAAGCGCAACCCACCCATACCCCTAACCTAACACTACGAGCAATTTAGCATGGCCAATTCACCTGACCTGCAAATCTTTGGACTGTGGGAGGAAACCGGAGCACCCGGAAGAAACCCATGCAGACACGGGGAGAACGTGCAAATTCCACACAGTCAGTCGCCTGAGGCAGGAATTGAACGCGGGTCTCTGGTGCTGTGAGGCAGCAGTGCTAACCACTGTGCCACCGTGCCGCCCATAACTTGCAGACTTCTATATTCAATTCCCTGACTGATGAAGGCCAGTGTGCCAGAAGCCTTCTCCACTTCCTTGTCTACCTGTGATTTCACTTTCAGACAATCAAGCCCTGAACTCTAAGGTCCCTCTGTTCCACTACCCCATTTCAGGTCTGACCATTCAACATGAAACTCCGACCTTGATGGGATTTTTCCAAAATGCAAGATATCACACTTAGCCATGCTAAACACCTTTTGCTATTTCTTGGTCAACTTGCCCAGCTGATCAAGGTCCGGCTGCAATTCCTGAAAGCCTTCCTCATTGTCCACCTATCTTAGTGTCATCTTCAAGCTTACAATGTCGGCATACGTGTGTGTATACAATATATAAAAGAACAGTAATTGTCTCAGCACCGACCGCTGAGTCACTTCAACAATCACAGGAAGCCAGTCTGAAAAGCATGCTTCCACTATTACCCTCTTCTTCATACCATCCAGCCAAGATTGCGTGCAGAATAAAGTGAGGACTGAAGATGATGGAGATCAGAGTCGAGAGTGTGTTGTCTCCAATTTGCCAGTTCCCCCTCATTTACATGCGATCTCACATTCCAAAGCAACCTACCATGTGAAACTTTATCAAAGGCCTTCCTGAAATCCACATAGACTACGTCTACCACCCTGCCTTCATTAATGTTGCTGAGCACTGTATTACTGTATCAAAGAACTCTAACAATTTTGAGAGCCAAGATCTCCCATGCACAAAGGTATGAAAAGTAACTTTGGCAGACCGTGTTTTCTCGTTTATTGGACCTGTGTTGATGGCATTTGCTCTGTCTGAAATTTTCAATTTCCCTGCATTTTTAAATCCCCAACATTGGATCATCTCTATAGTACGAAGTTGCAAAAACAATATATTCAAACTCGATTAGGTTTTAGTATCGTGGGGCATAATTTAATCTGATTGGTTAAATTAAAATAGTCAAATCAGCAACCAGCTCAAATAATTATTTCACAGCCAAATGTTGCATATTTTCAATTGTCCAGTCCACTCTGGGACTGCCATATTGTCATATACACAGGTGTTTGCACGTTCCCAATTCAGAACAACATTGACTCTCTCTTAAATGTACAGAACATGCCTTCAACTTCATAACATTAATATGCTGATGAATATAGATAAGTGAAACCTATCAGGATTTATCTTGCTCCATGGTTTTTGAATATTTCATTCACGCTGTCTGATACATATCAGGGTTTTTACTTTGCTCCTTTGACAGCATGTCGTTATTTGACGTCTTCCATGGGACAATATCAGAATTTCAGTTGCTCATACTAGTGAGTGTGGCAGGATTTCAGTTGTTCCATGCGGACTGTGACGCTATGACAATCTCAATGCCAGCAATGTTTGAGTAGATTTGTAGCTCAGGTTGATGATAAGTATGAAAGTTAGCTCGCTGAGCTTGAAGGTTTGTTTTCAAATGTTTCATCACCATGACCAGGTAACATCACCAGTGAGAGTCTCAGGTGAAGTACTGGTGGTATGTCCGGCCTCTTTATTTATACGTCTTGCTTTCTTACGATGAACAAAGTCTTTTCTGGATTTTTTTTTTGTGTCATGGTAGGTAGATGGGATCTAAATAAATGTGTTTATTGATGGAGTTTCAGTTAGAATGCCAGGCCTCTAGGAATTCTTGTGTGAGTCTTTGTTTTGCCTGCCCAAGGATGTGCGTGTTGTCACAGTCAAAGTGGTGGCCTTGCTTGTCTGTATGTATGGAAACTAGTAATAGTGGGTCATATATTTTGTTGGTTAGTTGGACATCTTGTATCCTAGTGGCAAGTTTCCGGCTTGTTTGTCTAAAAAAGTGCTTTTCTTTACAGTTCTTGCATGCTATCTTATAAATGACGTTGGTTTTGCTTGGAATAGCTAGTGGATCCTTTAGGTTCATGAGTCGCTGTTTAAGTGCGTTGGTAGATTTGTGGGATACCACAACGCCAAGGGTTCTGAGTAGTCTGGAAGTCATCTTTGGTGTGTCTTTCATGTAAGATAATGTAGCTATAGTTTTTGATTATTTGGTATCGACTTGTTCTGGTTTGTTTCTGAGGAATCGGCGGTTTGTGTTTATTGTGTAGCCGTTTTTTTCTTAAAAACGTTGTAAAAATACTTTTCTTCCACTGTTTGTACTTCTTGGGTGTTGCAGTGCGATGTCGGTCATTTAAATTATGTCTTGACGCAGCTCCGTTTGTAGATGGCACCAAACCTGGAAGAATTGTAAAGTTTGTGGAGGACACTATGGAACTCCAAGTGACAAGTTTGTGTCGTGTTCAGATGTATGGGAGATGAGCATCAATGCAGAACAGTGTGAGGTGATGCACTTTGGTAGGACGAATATTGAAAGACAATATAAACCATAATAAAGGGGGTGCCGCAGCAGAGGGCTCTGTGTTTAAATGAGCAGAGAATATTGAAGATGTCAGGACAAGTGGGGAGAGCAGTAAATATCACAGAATAGTTTCAGAATCTGAGTATTTTACAGGAGGAGGTGCAGGAGGGAATCTTCGTGCTTGATTCATGGGAGGTGGTGGAGACAATGTTTTGTGAGCCCGTCCTCCTGCCCACTGAGACCGTGGAGATTCCATTTGTAACAGCTCAACACAGAAGGGGGATGGCATCAGGGCCACGGCTTCTAAGTTGCACCATGGGGAAATGGAACTGACTGTGGGTTTAAAGTGAAAATTACCCTTCACTGAACATTGCTCCTTATTCTGTTGGTGAGATGTGGATGTTTCAGAATCTCCACACGAGTAGACCTGGTCCTCTCCGGCTCGTACCAGTGTCCTGGAGAGGGGGTGAGGGTGTGGGGAGGTGGGCCAATGGGCCATGAAAACAGATTTCAGGCATTCCATCACCTCGCTTGGCCGTTTCTGTTCTATTCCAGGCTGTGTCTCCTGGAAGGATGTAAATTAGGCAGGGAGGACGATGGGAGTCGGTGTCCCTGCTGTCAGAGATGGTGTAAGTGGATGGGGAAAAATGATGAGGTGTCCGCAGGTAATCAGTCCAGAGTGTTGTATCCGTGCAGTGTTATTAGTTTGGTGGAGGGGGTGAGGGAAGGAGGGAGAGAGAGAGAGAGAGACAGAGAGAGCGAGAGGGAAGGTGATGCATGCAGTAGTGAGATTGGTGGAGCTTGAGCTTTGTTCAGGGGCAGGTGCTACAACAAATGTACAGTGGGTGTGAAGGAGCAGAGAGAATACAGTCACACTTATCATGACAGAGCAGGGAAGGTTATTGATGTTGTCCTGTATTGTTGGACATTACTTCAGACCGCAGATACTGCACTGAGCTGGATTGTGATCTCAGACAATGCTCGGTTGTTTTGGTGGTGTGGCCTCCTCCGGGAAGGGAATGTTCCTCCTTTGTACTAACCCACTCACCAGGAAATCCGTGCTCCTGTTGAAAAATCGTGGAGTAATTGCCCATTATCTGCCATGCTCGCGGTAAACTGTGCAGGGCAGTTCCAAACTGAGAAAGCTCAACTGTGGGCCCATTGACTTGTTAAAGATGACATCAGTACCAGGGGTCACCGAATATCCTGGGGCAACAGCGCGATGGTGAGCTGGAAATTTGTCTTGCAAACGTTTCATCCCCTGTCGAGGTGACATCCTCAACGCTTCACAGGACACTCCCAAGCACTGAGGATCTCACCGAGACAGGGGACGAAACGTTTGCAAGACAAATTCCCAGCTCAGCGAACAGAACCACAATCCCGTTCACCTATCATTCCCGGCAATACTGGCTCATGTCACAGGATGCTATCGAAATGCTTATATTTCAGCATTCTGAAACCTGTGAACACGTCCTTCCATGATACTGTCTCTCAGTCTCCCCCTTTCTGTTTATTTCCCAAACCACTCCACTTTGTTGGTATTTAAACAGATTCCCCCAACATCTCTCTCTAACAGTGATTTTCACACCTGCACCACACCTTGTCATTGCACCATGGAGATACTGAGCTCTAAATGTATGGGAGCTGCACATCCTGTCACTTCCAGCATGGGCTGCAAGCTACCCCACACTGGGCAATGATCGAACACAGTGTGACTGAGAAGTGCACTGAGTTGGTGAACACTGCTCTACATGCTATTCATGGGTGGTCACTGCACAGATCTATGTGCGAGTCAGAATAACTAGTTGAGTGTTATTGATAATGCAATGGTGTGGTCTGTGCAGCTCCTCATGCTGGGTGGATATTTAGTTCAGGTTTACACATCATGGCCTGGCTGTGGCCTGCATAGCTCCCGCTGCTGGATAGATATCCTGTCCGGGTTTATAGATCAATACACTGCTGTCGTCTGCATAGCTCCCGGTACTGGCACCTAACTAGTCCGGGTTTATACATCAATGCATTGTTGTAGTCTGCATAACCCAGTGCTTGACAGATCTCTAGAGCGAGTTTTTAGATCAGTGCACTCCTGTGGTCTGCACAGCTCTTAGTGCTGAACAGATATCTAATCCGTGTTTATAGATCAATGCACGTCTGTGGTCCGCATAGCTCTTGGTTCTGGACAGGTATTTAGCATGTATTTATAGATCCATGCACTGCTGTATCCTGCACATCTCCCAGTGCTGGCCACAGATCTAGTCTGGGTGTATAGATCAATACACTACTGTGGCCCGCATAGCTTCCGGTGCGCAGAGGTATCTAGTTGGGGTTTATAGATCAACGCACTGTTGTGGCTTGTGCAGCTCCCTATGCATGACATGTATCGAGTCCGGGTTTATAGATCAGTGCACTGCTGTGGTCTGCATAACTTCTTGTGCTGGACAGAAATGTTGTCCAAGTTCATAGATTGATGCATGGCTGTGGTCTACATAACTCCCGGTGCTGGACAGATATCTAGACCGGTTTATTGATCAATTGGAGAACATTGAGAATGAGAGACCCTCCGTCTCTCACTCCATGAATGTTGCACTGCGCCCATGCACAGTACATCACGTTGGTGAATGCCCCCTGTCCTGGCAGTAGCCACAGCCTCTTCCTTCAGAAGCAGTCAGAATTCCCATCGTCTTCAGGTCTCCACATAGAAAGAAAGGATGGCATCTCGGATAAATGCTGTCCTCTTTGTAAACGGGTCAAAGCGCCTTCTCGCTCACCACCATTCCCTATCTCCAAGCAACGAAATATCCCTTGTGTACTGAGAGCAATGGGGCTTGGAGGACATCAGGGAGCAGACCATCAAGGAGATGGAGCAACACCTCCCATGTCTGAACGGTTCAGAATGAACGCTCCAGTATTCATTGTTTCATTATGTCTTGTAATCTCTCCATTTATGTAATATACAGACTTCTGTTGTGAAAAACATTCACAGGTTCACAGCGATCCACGTCATATTCTATTTACCAAGTTGTTGTCCTGTTCTTATCTATTTCCAAATTCACTACCTCCTCTTGAAAACTTCAGTTCCTGTCTATATTCGTGTCATTTAAATTTAGTTAAAACACGTGTGTTCCATTTGTGGAAACCGTTGCTATTGCTGGAAACAGATGAGGACGCAGCGCTGTTCATTATGTCACTGCAGTCGTTAATTTCTGTTAAACTGATAGAGACTAATTTATCAATAATTTATCTCTGCTTCTGGCTCAGCAAACAGTCGTCCCTATTCCTGTGTAGGAGTTTTGGAAAGCTGAATGTTCCCTTCCTTTTCCTGTGTAACAGAAATGAGAGATTAAAACATCTGCTCCAATTCTCGAGTAACAGCCTCGAATGGCTGAATGGCCTCAATCTGTTGATCTTTAAAACTCTTGATGCTCTGAATAGACTGCTTCTGTATACGTGTAGTTGTTAATTGTGCTGAACATTTTGGAACCATCAGTGAACAGCCCAATTCTGACTTTATGATGGAGGAAAGGCCATTGACGCTGCAGCTGCTGATAGCCCACAGTGCCTAATAGATGCCCATTTCCATTTGCTCAGTCATTTAGAAGAATGTTCGACTTCGCAAGAGATACTGCCACATAACAAAGTGGGCAGTATCTTCATCATGAACCTAAGACGTTCCCTCCACCAGGATTGTGTGCTGGCTGCTCCTAAAGATACTGTTAGGAACAGATCCATCTGTGACACTTAGTTTAGTGAGAATGTTTCGCTCTTGTTGGTTCTCTTATCACTTCCCACAGTCTGGCTGCTGTGTATTTGAGGCCTCTCCATGCTCAGTCAATGCTGGACATGTGGAGACACTCTTTGTGATGGACATTGAAGTCTCACAAACAGAGGCCGTTCTGTGATCTTGTCACCGCCAGTGCTTCCTCCACTTTGTTTTCAACATCGAGGGGAACTGAGTTATCACCGAGGGGTGGTGTGGAAGGCCGTAGATGTACATCATCAGGCGATTTCCGTGACCAGCTTTGACCTGTTCCAGTGAGGATTCCCGTGTTCTGAAATCAATGTTGGGAATTTGCAGGGTAACTCCTTTCTTGATTGAATCCCACAGTGTCCCCACCACTGGTGGGCCTGTCGTGTCGGTGGGACAGGATGAAACCGGGGATGGTGATGCAGATTCATGAAGCATGACATATCAGGTCTGATTCTGTGAGTATGACCGTGTCAGACTGTTACCTGACCGGGAATGCTGTGATGGAAAGGCACAGCAGGTCAGGCAACATCCGACGAGCAGGAGAATCGACTTTTCGGGCATAAGCACTTCATCGGAAATGAGGCTTGGTGGCTGGGGGGGCTGAGAGAAAAATGGGAGGGGTCTGTGTCTGGGGGGAAGGTAGCTGAGAATGTAATAGGGGAATGAAGGTAGGGGAGAAGGTGATGTGTCAGTGAGGAGGGTGGAACGATAGATGGGAAAGGCAAGAGAGTGGTGCTGAATTGTAGGCTTGCGACTGTAATGGCGTGTTGGTGGGGAAATGAGGAAACTGTTGAAACTCACATTGATCCTGTGTGGTTACAGGGTCCCAGGACTGAAGATGAGTCATTTTCCTTCCAGGCGTAGGTTGGTGAGGGTGTGGAGATGAACCAGGTCCAGGATTTGGATGTCCTTGGTGGAGTGGGAGGGAAAATTGAAGCATTTGGCTACGGGCCAATGGGGTTGGTTGGTGCAGGTGCCTGAGAGTTGCCCACTGAAACGATCTGCAATTGTCATTCTGTCTTCCCGATGTGATCTCCTCTACATCGGGTGCAATGGATACAGTTGTTGATGTGTGTGGTAGTACAGGTACTTTTCTGTCGCATGTGGAAGATTCTTTCGGGCGTTGGACAGAGATGAGGGGGAAGAGTGAGCACAGGTTTTGTACTTCCTTCGGTGGCAGGGGAAGATACCAGTAATGGGATGTGGGCTGGTGGACCAGGGGGTGGGGGTGGAATGTGGATCTGACAGGGGATTCATGGGGAGAATGGTCTCTCCAGAATAATGATGGAGTGGGGAGGGAAATATATTCCGTGTGTTGGAATCTGTTTGTAGTTGGTGGAGGATGATGCCATGTGGGCAGACGGAGGTGGGGTGGAAGTGAAGATCAGAGCGTTTCTGTCGTTGTTGCGTTGGGAGGAGTGAGGTTCAAGGGCCGAGGTGCAGGGAGTGGAGGAGATGCACTGGAGGGCATCGATGACCACCTGGGAACATAATTGCAGTTTTGAAAGAAGGCGATCATCTGGGATTTTCTAAGGTGAAATTCGTCGTCTTGGGAGTAGGTGTGGCAGAGGTAGAGATATTGGGCATAACGGATGGCATGTTTACAGGAGGTAGAGTCGGAGGAGGTGGAGCCTAGGTTGCTATGGGAATCCGTGGGCTTTCAGTAGACCTCAGTGTTGAGTCGGTTGCCGGAGATGGAGATGGGGAGATCCAGGTGGGGCAGGGGAGGTGTCCAAGTTGGTCCATGAAAGGGAGGGAGGTGTTCAAGATGATCAAGGAAGGGGAGGGAGGTGTCCAAGAATGGACAAGAAAGGGAGGGAGGTGTTCAAGATGACCAAGGAAGGGGTGGGAGGTGTCCAAGATGGGCAAGGTGAATTTGAGGTCCCGGTGGAATGTGTTGTTGCAGTTGATGAACTGTTCAACTTCCTCGTGGGAGTACGAGGTAGCATCAATGCAGTCGTTGATGTAGTGGAGGAAAAGGTGGGGCATGTTGCTTGCGTAACAGCGGAAGAGTTTCTGCAACATTCTGTACCTAACTTCTATAACTGACACTCACCGGATTATTCTACCCCTGAAATTTTCTGTGAACCGCCGAAGTTTGTGAATTGAACATAATATAAGATTCCGAGTGAAGAGGTAACATTCCAGGGAGAAACACACATTGTTCCGAAGCCACCTCAGGCAGTTAATGGGGTACATACGTTTTCCCTGCATTTCCACTTCTTCACGATACAGGATCGACCGTAATTTAGACCATAAAACAGAAATTTCCAAACTCTGCTAGTCTTCAAGGAACTGGGAGAGAATCCTACAGGTTAGAAATGCTTTCAACCTCCGTATTAGGAACTGGAAAGAAATGACTTGTGTCTGCTCTTGAGTAATCGAATGCATGGGAATGTTCAAGAAACCAACTATTCTTAAGGATGCGTCTTTGTGTTTTTGGGGAGGGAGTATTTCTTGAGTATTATGACACATTTTTGCCAATAATTCATACTTTTCCATTTGTTATTTCAGCACCAATTATTTTAATAAATCTCCGAATACAGGGACACATTTGAAAATCTCACTGGGTCCTCAATCAAACTCGTCACTTTGCCTGCAGGCTGATGGATAATATGCTTGCTTTCTTTCCTCACAGATAACATAGTGACGATCTATGTCCTGCTTTATAAAGATTGTGGATTGTCTCCATGTGTCAGACGTTACCTTGGGGCCATGGCAGCGGCGGATCTACTGGTCATTATCCTCGACCTGATACTGAGACACATTCCCACTGTATTTCGGGAACAGTTTTATTTCCTGTGCAACATCCCCATGTGCAATATCCACGCTGTCCTGCTTTATGCAGCCACTGACTGTTCTGTTTGGTTTACCGTCATTTTCACCTTTGATCGGTTTGTGGTCATTTGTTCCCAGAAGCTGAAAAGTAAGTATTGCTGTGAGAAAATGGCGGCTGTGGTTCTGGGAGCAATGACTGTGCTGGGCTGTCTAAAGAACATTTTCTGGTACTTTATGCTCACAGCTCAGTATCGGCTGATGAGCCGTCCCTGGTTTTGTGATGTAACACGCACTGTTCTATCCTCCCATGTCTGGGCCACAATTGAGTTCCTCCATTATATTCTAACCCCAGCTATCGCATTTCTCGTGATTCTGCTGCTCAATGTTTTCACAGTTAGACACATTTTCGTGACGAGCAGAGCCCACAGGAGACTCCGGGCAAACGCCAATGGGGACGCACAGGGTGGCACAGAAATGAGAAATCGAAGAAAATCCATTATTTTACTGTTTGTGATCTCGACCAATTTCATCCTGTTATGGTCAACATTCATGGTGTATTCTATATGGTACCGAATGTCGCAGATTGGGTATCGGGCTGTATACATAGATAACTATGTGCGGGAATTGGGCTTCATGCTGCAACTACTCAGTTGCTGCACAAACACTGCAATTTATGCCGTGACACAGACTAAGTTCAGACAGCAGCTGAAGAATGTGCTGAAATATCCCATTAACCAGATTCATCAATCAATCAAATTCACTCATTAATTAATCCACCCAGGAATTTCTCATTTCAGTTCAATGCTTCAGGGATGAAACCGCCTGTCGCTATGATAACTGACTGAAGTAGTGCTAGTTTGTCCAACCGATCTCAGAGGGCAGTCAAAGTGACACATTGCAATGTTTCTCTCAACTCAGTTGCCAGTGAGAAAAGGCGCGTTCCCACTTTTTGTACCGTTAACTTTAATTTGGAAAAAAAAATAAAGTGCCGAGGAGCAGACTCAATGATATTGTTGTTTGTCTTTGGGATGAAGAAGCTGAGCTGGAGAGTGATAGACTCAGCCCCAAGTCCTCAGCCTCAGGAGAGAAGAGAGGACAGGAGCCTGAGGACAGGAGTTGGGTTTAAGTCCCTCTGTCCTTGCTTTCCCCTCTGTGTCACCCATTCCGACATGGCCTTCGGCACAGTACATCTCTCTTCTCTGGACCCCCATCTCCACTGAATCGCATCTCTCTCTCTCTCTCTCTCTCTCTCCTTCCCTCGCTTTCCATCCTCTCTGCTCCCCCCCTCTCTTGAACCCTCTTCCCATTTCCTCTCTCAGTCACTTTCTTCTCATTTCTCTCCCTCTCTTTCTTTCACTCTCTTTCTTCCCCTTCTCCCTCTCTCATCCCAGTCGCTCCGCCCACTTTCACTCTTCTGTCTCTGTCTCCCTCGTTTTCTCTCTCACTCACTCTCCTGCTGTCTCTGTCTCAGTCCTGCCTTTCTGTCTCCCTCATTTTCTCCCTCTTCAGATCCACACATATCTTTCTGTCCTCTCTACCCCCAGCAGCCTTATCACATTCCCTCCCATCTCTGAGTCAGAGGAAGAGGGAAGGACCAGCGAGAACGATTCAGCCCGACAGAAAGGGAGGGGGTGATTGGGAGGGGGGGTGTTGTGTGAGAGAGAGAGACAGAGGTAGAGACCGCCAGAGTGAGAGTCAGAGGAGAGACAGACAGAGAGAGGAGAGGCGGAGAGAGAGAGAGAGAGTCAGATGGAGTGGGAGAAATTGATTTAGACAAAAGGAGAGGGAGAGAGATAAAATCAGAGATTCAGAATGTCATGCAGAGGGAAATGGAGAGCGAGAGAGATACAGACAGTCGGAGAGGTTGAGAGAGACGGAGAGAGATTCAGAAAAAGGGAGCGATCGAGATTGAATCAGACAGAGACAGAGGGAGGGAGAAAGACAGAGTGTATCAAGGCAATGAGACAGAGAAAGTCGGACAGTGGGAGAGTGAGGGTCACACAGGGGGGGAGAAAGAGGATGAGAGCGAGAGTCAGACAGAGGGCGGGGGAGAAAGAGTCAGACAGAGGGAGAGAGAGATTGCTTCAGACAGAGGGAAAGGGAGGCAGAGAGGCAGAGTCACACAGAGGGAGAGGGAGACAGAGAGTGATAGTCAAGGTGATGGTGAGAGAGCGCAAGGGAGACAGATTCTGGCAGGGATGGTAGAAAAGAGAGTCAGACACAGGGGGAGAGAGTGAGTCAGACAAAATGGGAGGGAGGGAGAGACCAAGCAATTCAGACAGACAGTGA
>NC_057727.1:58008801-58051109 GCF_004010195.1 Chiloscyllium plagiosum | reverse complement strand
AGAGAGATACAGACAGAATGAGAGGGGGAGAGAGAGGGACATTCAGACAGAGAGTGAGAGAGAGTGTCAGAGGGAGAGAGGGGGTGTTTCAGTAAAGGAAGAGGAAGAAATAGAGAGATAGACTGACTGAGATGGAGAGACAGACAGAGGGTGAGATAGAGAGGGAGAGTGCCTTTGGCAGAGGGCAAGGGAGAGACAGTGTCAGACGGGGGTGTGAGCGTGTCAGACACAGAGAGATGGAGAGAGAGAGAGAGAGAGAGACAGAAGACAGAGGGAGTGGGAGATCCCAGACCATCCAAAACCTCATCACCTCTGGGGATCGCCCAATTACAGGCTCCAACCTCATTGTCCGTGAACCCCACACTGCCCGATTCTTCCTCCGACTGAAGATTCACAAACCTGTCTGCCCTGTCGACCCATTGTCTCAACCTGCGAATTCTTCTCTTCCTATTTGATACCGTCCTGTCCCCCTTATTCCAGGAACTCCCCACCTACGTTCGTGAAACCATCCACACACTTCACCTCCTCCAAGATTTTCGTTTCCCCATTCACCCAACGCCTCATCTTCACCGTGGACATCCAGTCCCTGTACACATTGATCCTCCACGACGAAGGTGTACAAACCCTCTGTTTCTTCCTCTTACGCTGTCCCAACCAGTACCTTTCCAAAAACACTTGCATCAGCCTTGCTAAGATAGTCCACAGCCTCAACAACTTCACCTTCCAATGCATCCACTTCGACAAGACCAAAATGGTAGCCATGGACACGAGCATGGGACTCAGCTAGGTCTGCCTGTTTTTCGGGTACGTGGAATATTCCATCTTCTGCAGTCACAATGGCATTACACCCAACTGGTCCTCCATTACATCGAATACTGTATCAGTGCCACCTCGTGCTCCCACGAGGAGGTTTAACAGTTCATCAACTTTACCACCATCTTCCATCCCGATCTCAAATTTACCTGGACCATCTCGGACAACTCCCTTCCTCTGCCTGGACCTCTCTATCTCCGTCTCTGGCGACCAACTAAGCACAGACATCTACTACAAGTTCACCAAATCCCACAATTATCTATACTACACCTCCTCCCATCCTACCACTTGTAAAAATGCTACACCTCATTCCCAATTCCTCCTCCTCCACCGCATCTATTCCTAGAGTGACCCATTTCACCTCAGGAAGTTCCAGATGTCCTTCTTTTTCTATGATCACAACTTCCATTCCCACGTGGTTGACGCTGCCCTCCAGCCCATCTCCACCACTTCATGCATCATCACCCTTGAACCCCGCCCCTTCCAACGCAACAAAGACAGAGCCCCCAGTCGTCACTTTCCACTCCACCAACTTCTGCATGCGTCACATCCTCCTCCTCTTCCACTTCTGCCACCTCTAAATGGACCCACCAACAAAGATATATTTCACTCCCTACTCCTATCACCGTTCTGAAGAGACCATTCCCTCTGCGACTACCTCATCAGATTGACAACCCACACCAGCGCAGTCCACACTCCTGTTATCTTTCCCTGCCCCCGCAGGAATTGCAAAGCCCGCCCGATAACACTTCCCTCATCTCCCTCCAAGGCCCCAAGGGATCCTTCCAACATTAGGGTCTGGGATGTCTCCGATCGGATGTATAAGGTTCTAAAAGGGGAGGGTGAACAGCCAGAAATCGTGTTACATTTTGGCACTAATGATATAGCCAGGAAAACGATCGAGGATATAAAAAGTGATTTCAGGGAGTTAGGATGGAAGCTGCAAAGCAGGACGAACAGAGTAGTGTTCTCTAGTTTACTACAGGTGCTACGAGATAGCGGGGCGAGGAACAGGGAGCGGGCGCAGCTTAACACATGGCTGCGCAGCTGGTGTAGGAGGGAGGGCTTCAGATATGTAGATAATTGGGATGCCTTCTGGGGAAGGTGGGACCTGTGCAAGAAGGACGGGTTGCATCTGAACTGGAAGGGGATCAATGTCCTGGGTGGAAAGTTTGCTCGAGTAGTTTGAGAGAGTTTAAACTAGTATGGCAGGGGGGTGGGAACCTGAGCTGTATACCAGAGGTGAGAGTTGATGCAGTTGAGGCAATAGCAAGAGGTAGACCAGCTAGTGGGAAGACTTTTCCTGGCAAGGAACCAAGGGATCAATTAAAGTGTGTTTGCTTAATCGCAAGGAGTATCAGGAATAAGTGATGAACTTAGAGCATGGATCAGTACCTGGTGCTATGATGTTGTGGCCATAACAGAGACATGGGTTTCTCAGGGGCAGAAATGGTTGCTGGATGGTCCAGGGTTTAGAGCATTTAAAAGGAATTGGCGGGGGGAGAGGAGGGGGTGTACCACTACTAATCAGAGAGGGTATCACAGCTAAAGAAGCTTCCATTGTCGAGGAAGATCTGCCTACCAAGTCAATATGTGTGGAAATTAGGAGCAGCAAGGGAGCAGTCACCTCGTTAGGGGTTTACTACAGGCCCCCCTATAGCAGCAGGGAAATGGATAAAAGCATAGCTCGGCAGATTTTGGAAAAGTGTGGACGTAGTAGGGTTGTTGTAATGGGTGACTTTAACTTTCCCAATATTGATTGGAACCTCCTTCGGGCAGAAGATTTGATGGAACTGTTTTTTGTAAGGTGTGTTCAGGAGGGTTTCCTAACTCAGTACGTTGACAGGCTGACGAGTGGAGAGGCCATTCTAAACTTAGTGCTCGCAAACGAGCCGGGGCAGGTATCAGATTTTGTGGTGGGAGAGCATTTTGGTGATAGTGACCACACTGCCTCACATTCTACATAGCTATGGAGAAGGAGAGGATTAGGCAAAATGGGAGGATATTTAATTGGGGAAGAGGAAACTATGATGCAATTAGACATGAGTTAGGAAGCATGGATTGGGTGCAATTGGTCCATGGTAAAGGCACTATAGACATGTGGAGACTGTTTAAGGAACAGTTGTTGCGAGTGATGAATAAATATGTCCCTCTGAGACAGGCAAGAAGGGGTAAGATAAAGGAACCTTGGATGACGAGTGCGGTGGAGCTTCTCGTCAAAAGGAAGAAGGTAGCTTACATAAGGTGGAGGAAGCTAGGGTCAAGCTCAGCTCTAGAGGATTACAGGCAGGCAAGGAAGGAGCTCAAAATTGGTCTGATGAGAGCCAGGAGGGGGCACGAGAAAGGCTTGGCAGAACGGATTAGGGAGAACACAAGCTTGGCAGAACGGATTAGGGAGAACACAAAGGCATTTTACACTTATGTGAGTAATAAGAGAATGATCAAAGAAAGAGTAGGGCCAATCAGGGATAGCACAGGGAATTTGTGTGTGAAGTCTGAGGAGGTAGGGGAAGCTCTAAATTAGTTTTTTGCTTCTGTCTTTACGAAAGAAACGAATTTTGTAGTGAATGAAACCTTTGAAGAGCAGGTGTACATGCTGAAATGGACAGAGATGTGCTGAAAATTTTGTCAAACATTAAAATTGCCAGGCCCGGACCAGATTTGTCCTCAGCTGCTTTGAGAAACGAGAAATGCAATTGCTTCTCCACTTGCAAAGATCTTTGCATCCTCGCTCTCCACTGGAGTCGTACCTGAGGACTGGAGAGAGGCAAATGTACTCCCTCTCTTCAAGAAAGGAAATAGGGAAATCCCCGGCAATTACAGACCAGTAAGTCTCACGTCTGTCATCTGCAAGGTGTTAGAAAGGATTCTGAGGGATAGGAAATATGACCATCTGGAAGAGCATGGCTTGATTAAATGCAGTCAACACGGCTTTGTGAGGGGCAGGTTATGCCTCACAAACCTTATCGAGTTCTTTGAGGATGTCACTAGAAAAGTTGATGAGGGTCGAGCTGTGGATGTGGTGTATATGGACTACAGCAAGGCATTTGATAAGGTTCCACATGGTAGGCTCATTCAGAAGGTCAGTAGGGATGGGATACAGGGGAACTTAGCTGTCTGGATACAGAATTGGCTGGCCAACAGAAGACAGTGAGTGATAGTCGAAGGAAAATATTTTGCCTGGAAGTCTGTGGTGAGTGGTGTTCCACAGGGCTCTGTCCTTGGGCCTCTACTGTTTGTAATTTTTATTAATTACTTGGATGAGGGGATTGAAGGATGGGTCAGCACGTTTGCAGATGACACAAAGGTTGGAGGTGTCGTTGACAGTATAGAGGGCTGTTGGAGGCTGCAGCGGGACATTTACAGGATGCAGAGATGGGCTGAGAGGTGGCAGATGGAGTTCAACCTGGATAAATGCGAGACGATGCATTTTGGAAGGTCGAATTTGAAAGCTGAGTACAGGATTAAGGATAGGATTCTTGGCAGTGTGGAGGAACAGAGGGATCTTGGTGTGCAGGTACATAGATCCCTTAAAATGGCCACCCAAGTGGACAGGGTTGTTAAGAAAGCATATGGTGTTTTGGCTTTCATTAACAGAGGGATTGAGTTTAAGAGTCGTGAGATCTTGTTGCAGCTCTATAAAATTTTGGTTTGACCGCACTTGGAATACTGCGTCCAGTTCTGTTCTCCCTATTATATGAAAGATGTGGATGCTTTGGAGCGGGTTCAGAGGAGGTTTCCCAGGATGCTGCCTGGACTGAAGGGCTTATCTTATGAAGAGAGGTTGATTGAGCTCGGACATTTATCTTTGGAGAAAAGGAGGAGGAGAGGGGTCCTAATTGAGGTACACAAGACAATGAGATGCATAGATAGAGGCGATAGCCAGAGACGATTTCCCAGGGCAGAAATGACTAACACAAGGGGTCATAGTTTTAAGCTGGTTGGAGGAAAGTATAGAGGACATGTCGGAGGCGGGTTCTTTGCACAGAGAGTTGCGAGAGCATGGAATGCGTTGCCAGCAGCAGTTGTGGAAGCAAGGTCATTGGGGACATTTAAGAGATTGCTGGACATGCATACGGTCACCGAAATGTGAGGGTACATACACGAGGTTCAGTGGACAGCACAACATCGTGGGCTGAAGGGCCTGCTCTGTGCTGCACTGTTCTATGTTATATGTTCTATCTGTCAGAAATTTACCTGTACCTCTACCAATGTCATCTACTGCATCCATTGCACCCGTTGTTGTCTCCTTTATATTTGGGATACAGGGTGCCTTCTTGCAGATTGTTTCAGAGAACATCTTTGGGCTACCTGCACCCAGCAACCCCACTGCCCCATGGCTTCCCACTTCAATTCCACCTCCTATACAGTCAATAACATTCACGTCCTGGGCCTTTTTCACCGCCAAACTTTTGCCACCCGACACCTGGAGGAATAACGCCTCATATTCCCGTTGTGACCATGCAACCACACGGGATTTTATTTTTATTTCAACAGCTTCCTCATTTCCCCTCCCCCCACATCCTCCCAATCCCAAATATCCATCTTGACACCGCTCTCCAGACCAGTCCGTCATTCCCCCAACCTATCACCTTCTTCCTCACCTTCATCCACTTATCACTTTCCCAGCCGCATTCCCTCCAAACCTATGCCCTCCCATTAATCTCTCAGCCCCGACCCACAAGCCTCATTTCTGAAATGCCAAAATGTTGATTTTCCTGTTCCTCGTCTCTACCTGACCTGCTGTGCTTTCCCAGCAATACACTCTTGACTCTGACCTCCAGCATTTGTGGTCCTCATTTTCTGCAAGTCACATGAAGTCACACCAAACCAAAGCAGACAGATTAATTACTCACAATCTTTCTTGAATAAATCCAAGCCTACTGTCCTGGAGTCCCCAGGACTTCCTCAGTGACCATTTTTCCTGTGTCGCAGAATTCCACACTCGATCTTATCAGTCAGTACGTTTATTCACGTTTAAGAAAGTTGCAGTATCACCACTTCTCCCGGTATCAGCCCTCTTTCTAGTGAGGTTTGGATGATGATGGTCAGTATTACCAACAGGATTTTCCCCCGGTTTCTTTTAACGGCCTGCAACGTTTTGTGAACCCGTTATAAAAATATGAATCTCCTTTATAATTCCCCTGTTCATACGTTTATAACTCCAAATATTTCACACTACGACATGTGGAACACTTCGCAATTTTAGTACAAACAGACAAGGGCCTATATCGTCTTATGATTTGACCAAGTTTCATTTTAGTCGAGTTTCGTTAATGGTTTATCTCCACAAGGGGAAGTAAATGTTCTCATGATATCATTCCGAATATGCCTCAATAACTACCTTTCCTGCCCACATTGTCTTCCTGTCATCTGACGCGAATCCAATGATTTTTCCTTTCGTCATAACAACTGTCCACTGCTTGAATATCTCAGAATGGAGTGGCCTCCGTGTTACAGCAGCCATCCTTAAAAAGTCATTACATTCTTGGATTGTCAATCACTAAACTTCCCTGGACATGCCAGTGTGGGGATAACTGGGGCCCCAACTTGTGGACAAGCCTCTGAGGGTCTAGTGGATGGCATGGTGCAGAAGAGAGATATTATCTTCCTCCAGGACTGGCACGGGAGGCCATGACTCCAGACTGTGACAGCCTGGTCTGAGGTTGACCCATTGGTCAGTGAGATGCTTGCCTTCTGGGTGATTGTCCATCTGTGCAGGAAGGAGATCAGTGACTATCTCTCCTCCACCATGGTAAGTGCCACCATCGGCACTTTCTGACCTCGCAATCACTCTACCTCTGCAACTGCACCAAAGTCCCACAAAGGCTCATGTTCTCCCACTCTCACTACTGAATCTAGCACCCTCGCACATTCTCTCTCTGACCACATAGCTGCCCCTGTCCCAACTTTGCCTGGTGTCTATGCTTGCACAAATTGAGGACTGTAGATCAAAATCGATAGTATGGTGATGGAAAAGCATAAGACATCAGGCAGCATCTGAGGAGCAGGAGAGTCAATGTTTCGACCATAGGTTTTTGTTCATGACTGAGAGGATGGCCCAAGGGTGCTGAGAGATAATAGGAATGGGTGGGCTGGGGATAAGGAAGCTGACAGTGCGATTGTTGTTGGTGCTTAGGGGTGATGTTGATAGGTCAGAAAGAAGGCTAGAACTGACGAGTGGGAAGGAAGATGAACAGGTCAAGAGGGCTGTGCCGAGTTGGAAGCTTGGACCTTGAATAAGGTGCCAAAATTAAAATAACTGTTAAAATCTACATTCATTCCAACTGCATGGTGGACGATGAGGCGTTCTTCCCCCAAGCATCGGGAGGATAGAATTTGGAGGTAGAGGAAGCCCAGGACTTGCAGGTCCATGGCGGAGTGTTAAATCTTTTGGGAGAAAGTGAGGACTGCAGATGCTGGAGATCAGAGCTTAAAAGTGTGTTGCTGGAAAAGCACAGCAGGTCAGGCAGCATCCAAGGAGAAGGAGAATCGACGTTTTGGGCATAAGCCCTTCTTCAGGAATGTTAATTTTTTTGGCCACACTCATTGCGGTCTTTCGAGAAGGCAGGCATCTGGATATGCTGTAGTGGACCTGGTCCTTCTTGGATTAGGCATGGCGGAGGGCGAGGAAATATGAGTAAGAGATCGCGTTTTTTACTGGAGGCAGGGTGAGAGGAGAGTTTGTCCATGTAGCTGTCGGAGTTGGTGAGTTTGAGCGAGATGTCTGTGTTGAATGTTCCCTGGAAATGGAAATGGAGAAGTCTCCCAGGAAGACTAGTTCCACCACAGAACAGCCCAGATGGCCCCCTTCTTCAATACCACAGTTTCCCATCTCATTTGGTCAACAACGCCCTCCAGTTCTTCATCTCTACTTCCTGCACCTCCACCCTGGAAACCCACCATTCCAATTGCCCACAAAGACACCTTCCACCATAGCAAGCTCCTGATACAATGAATCATACTCCATTATTTCCACCACCTATAAACAGACCACACCACCAGAGATATATTTCTGTTTCCATCCCATCTGCGTTCCACAGAGGGCATTCCCTTCGCGAATCTCTAGTAACTTCCACACCTACGACCAACTTACCCAGCACCGTCCCCTGCCACCGGAAGATGTGAAAAAGCTGCACCCCTACCTCCCCCTTCGCCTCTGTCCAATGCCCCAAAATATGCTTTCACATCTGGCAGAGATTTACGTAGATTTCCATTTTCGACCAAATCTCTTCTACTTTGGGGAGATAGGACAGCAACTCGCAGAACATTTCAGAGAACATCTCTGGGACACACACATGAAACAACCTCACTGCTCTGTGGCCAAATGCTTTAACATCCCCTACACCTTTGTCAAGGACATGCAAGTCCTGGGCCTTCTCCACCGCGAAACGCTAGCCCCCTGGTGTCCGGAGGAAGAACGCCTCATTTTCCGCTTGGGGATCCTCCAACTCTATGGGATCAACGTAGATTTCACCAATTCCATATTTTCATTCCCCCACCTAATACCATATGCAGCCTTCCAACTCGGCAACCCCCGCTTGAACTGTCCTACCTACCTGTTATCCTTTCCAACAATCTATGCCACCCTCCTCACCAATCTAATAGCATTATCCCCACCTCCATCTTTGCGTGTCCATGCTGGCGACTCACTCACTCAGGACTCCTCACCATCTTCCCCTCATCTATATCAGCACTTACAGCTACACTAACAATTCCCATCTTCCTTAAAACCTCTTGGCAATTCTCTCATTCCAGAAGAAGCCCGTGGCACAATAGGGCAGAAACAGCCAAGAGGGATAGGGTTCCCCCAAAATTCAGTTGCTCACACAATAACAGGAAAAGAATGCTGACATGAACAACCACGAGAGTCTGACTGACCGTGACCAAATCCCGGACTGGGATCTGAGAATCCCCTGACTCACTGTGCACAATGATATCAAACTTCCTGGTTTTGTGTCTCTCCTAAACAACAAGACGTGTGAGCCTGGTAGCTCTGGCTGAGGGGAAATACTGCTAAAGGCAGAGTGAGGCAAGGCAATAAATCTGTGACGATTCAAGACAGCTCAAAGTGAGTGTGCACAAACACACAGTGAGCAGCCCAGAGGGACACCCATGAGCTGGGTGGGTGCCCCTGAGCACAGTGCCCTTGCAGCACCATTGCAATGAGAGTTGTCGGTGCACTCTGAGCTGCAGCATTGAAGTTCAGAAGCCGTAATGTCAGTGGGTCGGAGATGTGCTGTGATGTCATGGCGAGACTGGCATATGTTAGTATTGATGGGTGTCGAGCACATGCAGCTTCTGTCCGTGCAACGTCCCCGCGTCGTTAGTATTCAAGATACAGGTCTGCAGGAATAAAGGGCGAGACGGAGTCACTCGTTTCCAGCTCTGACCTTCACGTCAAATTCTCCATATTGAGTTTCCCCACTGTGTGAGAGAGAATTTGAAGTTGCAAATTGATGAGGAGTGCTCTATATTAATGGGGCTGCTGATCATCAGTATTCATTCAGTCAGCATCTCGCCACTCCCAAAATCTTGTCTTAACGAACAGTACAGGACAGGAACAGTCGCTTTGGCCCCACAAAGCCTGCACTGGCATATGGTGCCTTTGTAAAGTTAAAAATATGTTTTCTACCATTCTATTCACTGCTTACTCATCTATGTCTCAAGATACCTGTTAAACGTTGTTATTGAATCTTCTTCTCCTCGGAGTGGGACCAATTGGCGCAGCCATTTTGGCACGAGTGATTTGGCGCGGCCTGTATGGCACAGCTGATTTTGCCGCAGATCCATTTAGGTGGAGCAATGTTTTGGTGCTGGACAATCAACATAATAGTCGAATTATTAAATGGGTAGTTTCCAGGAAAAGTGCTCATACGATGGCTATATATACGTATTTGATAGATGTGCTACTGATAAGATAACAACGTTTTGGAGATGTGAGATCTTTGATAATTAACTAATTTCTTATTTTTTCATTTTAACATGTTTACTAAAGAGAATAAGCATTATTTTTTATTTTTATGGCTTTTATTAATGCTTTTTAACTAAGCCTGAAAAGGAATAAATATGAGCTACGCCGCACTAGTTCTGCACCTAAATGGGTCTGAGGCAAAATGGGCTTTGCCAAACAGGCCAAGCCAACTCGCTCGCGCCAAAACGGCTGGGTCGAATAGTCCTAAATCCTGTTCTCCTCTATCAGTTCATTCCTGGCACTTTTATATTCAGGAACACATAAAAAAAACTTCCTTCTCATATCTCGTTCATATTTTCCCCATTTTACCTAAAACCTGCCACCCCTATTAATTGATGTTTTTAATCTGGGAAAAAAGCCTCCGATTATATATTCTATCCACGTATCTCATAATCTTGTATAAGTTTATCAGGTAGCCCCTCAGCTTCTGATGTCCCATTGAAACGAAACCAAATTTGTCCAATTTCTCTGCAGTGCTAATATTCTCCAAACCAGGCAACATCCAGGTAAGTTTTTTCTGAAACCTCTCCAACCTCTCAAACATTCTTTTGCTGATCTGGTAACCAGTATAGGACACAATATTTCAAATGTGGCTGGAATAAAGATGTATACAGCCGCAACATGACATCTAATTGCTAATACTCTGTGCTCTGATTGATGTAAGCAAGCATGCGATATGCCTTCTTGACCACGCTGTTCACCTGTGTTGCCGCTTTCAGGGAACAGTGAACGTGCACACCTAGATCCCTTCGGGTGTTGAAAGTAATTCGAGTGCTTCCATTTACTGTATACATCTCTCCAGCAGCAGACCTACTAAAATGCATCACCTCGCAATTGTCCTGAATAAATTACGTCTGCGTTTTCTCAACCCAAGTCTCCAGTCAACCGACATTCTGCTTTGTCCTCTAGCAATCATCCTCACGATCCACAACTCTGCCAATCTATTCACACATCTCCAGTCACAAAAACACCCTTCCACCACTAGTCTGTCTTCTATAACCAAGTAATTCTCTATCTATATTCGCGACTGACCGCTGATACCATTTAGAATTCACCTTTTCTATGAGCCTGCTATAAGGAATCATATGAAAGTCCTTGCTATGATCCATAAGGTCAACTTCCAGGCCCATGTCCTCATCAATCACATTTGGTACTTTCTCCAAATAACTAGGTAAGTTTGTGGGACATAATCTTCGCCACACAACGCCGTGCTGTGTTTTGCTAATAAATCCACATTTTTCCACATGTGAGTTGGTCCTATCTCTAAGAATCTGCAACAATTTCCCTACCCTGAAATTCTTGGATAAACCCAGTTGCCATTCTTCGACAAGAAACAACATGAGAGATTATCCAGTTGTCTGGAACCTCTGCTGAAACTGAAGAGCCAAAAAAAAGAGTGTGCACAAGACCCCAGCAATTTATTCCCTCGATTCCCTCAGTATTCTTGGATGGATCCTATCATATCCTGGAGACTTATCAACCTTAATGCTTTACAAAAGACCCAGCATATCCTCATTTTAACAAGATCGAAATGCAATGGAATATCAACGTATCCTTGACTAGACTCACCATCTACAATATCCTTCTCCTGTCTGAATACTGACACACAATATTTGTTAAGGAACTCACCCACGTCCTGCAGCTCCACGCATTAATTCCCTCTGTTGTCTCTGAATGGGCCTACTCGTTCACTATTTATCATATTAATCGTGATAAACCGGTTTGGAAGTTTATTTAATCCTGTTTGCCATAGATATTTCATTGTGCCTTTTAGACCTTCGAACTCCGTGATTTTCCTGTTTTTGTTTTTTTTTCTGACGAGTATGACTGCATTCATTTTCCAAATTCTTATATTTGCCTCCATGGTAGCCTGCATTGTTAAGGTCCCTTGTAGTCTCAATCCAATGTACGAATCATATACATCCGTTTTACATCTACAAGTGGTTTCGATTGCTTGCCTTTTGCGATCCTTACTTTAATTATTATCATTCCAGCATCTTTCACACACAGAGTTTGCTTTCTATTTAATGTTTGGATCTCACCCCTACACATTCCACACTTCCCTTGGCCTTCTGGTTTATCGAGTTCCCACTCTCTGACATAACCTTTCCTGTTCTATCTGTGTGTTCCTAGACTTCCAGGGAGATCTGGATTTAGCAGCCTGACCTTTTTTTTAATTCGTGAGAAAACATTTTCTTGAAGCCACTTTTAATATTCCCTCAGAGTACCGGCTACTACTCGGATTTTGATATACCTTCTCATTTTTTTTCATGGATGTACTTCATCAGAATTCACTTCAGAATTTCGAGCATCTGGTCTGCTCTTGAATACTATGTTACCTATATGGCAATTCCAGGGCAATTTCTGGTTAAGTACTGCACGCAGGATGCAGATAAATACCGCATTTGGGAATCAATGATGATAATGCTGTTGAAAATCAAAGAAGAATAGTTTGATTCTTTATTGTCGTATTTGCTAATAATTGTGTGTGGTGAACATTACTTGTCATCCCCAAAATAAACCTGGATGTTTTCCAGGTCTTGTTCGACATAGACTGTTTGCGTAACTGGGGAAGAGTGTAATCAGTGAACATTCCCACGTCTGACTTTATGGTGGAGAGAGGGTTATTGCAGCAGCTGGAAATGGTTGAGCCTCGGACACTTTATTTCTGGAGGATTCGCTGCAGAGCTGTCCTGGGGTGCCAATAATAGACAGTAACAGAAACGTAATTTTTGCTGGTGATAATTCCAACCAGGAGAATACTTCCCCCAGATTCCGATTAACTGTAAGAGTACTCAGGTTTCTATTGGAACACACTGTTGAAATTGTGCTTTGGTATTTACAGTAAATACTCTCACTGCCCCTTTGAAATCCCATTCTTTTGAACTGAGCTTGCAGTGGGGTCAGGAGCTGAGTGAGCCTGACAGAACACGAGATGACCGTCACTGATCAGGTTATTCCTGCTTGATCATGTTATTGTTGATACCTTCCTTCACATTTCCATGGTAGACCGTACACCGATGGGTCAGTGGCTGGCTGCAATGCAAGGGCCCTGCATTTTGTTTACTGGACATACTTGGGCCGTTTATCACATTGTTGGAAGATGTCAGTGTTCTTCAGGAATGAACAGTCTGGCTAGAGATGCGGCAATCTCTAGAGTTAAACCATAGTTTCCAGTGTCCACAGCCATTTCTTGACGTTGTGTGGAGTGAATCGAATTGTCTGACGGTTGGTGTGTGTGATGCTGTGGCCCACTGAAGGAAGCCGAAATGAATCATCTGCTCAGAACTTCTGGCTGATGATTGTTACAAATGCAGCAGCTTTTGCTCCCCCTGGTGTGCCGTGCTGCCCCATAACTGGGGCTTTCATCGTTGGAGAGCAGCAGCTCCCTCCCCCAATGGTCTCTTTCATTGTCCACTATCTTTTATAACCAAACATGGCAGGACAGCAGAGATATGCCTGAACCATTGAATGTGGGATCACGGAACTCTGTCCAACACTTGCTGCTTCTGCTGTTTAACATGCAACTTGTCCTGTTTTGTAGAAAGAGGCATTAATAACTTCTCAAGGTTGTCTCCTCATATCTAGGTCTGGCTGGTACTGTCCCTGCGCTGTACTTACGAATTCTTCTTTGAACCTGGCTGGATCCCTAGCTTGATGGTTACTGTACAGTGGGAGATATGCCGGGCCGTGAGGTTGCAGACTGTGTGGGTTGTACAGAGTAAATGTTGCTGCTGTCAATGACCCACTGCACCTCATGGACGCCTCGTCGTTTACCTCTCGATCTCTTTAAACTCTGTCCTATTCAACATATACCCGTCTATGTAACATTGTGAAGGGTCTACAAAATGTGAAGATGGCCCTTCCTCCCGACAAGGACTGAGCAGTGGCCACTCATACCGATATACGAAATGGAGAGTTGTAGCTACAGCAGGAGGGTTGGTGACGATGTGGTCAACGAAATATTTCCCTTTTATTGATTCCCTCATATCCTGTCACAGAGCAATCTCGCAGCCACAGGATCCATCATCAATGCTGGGCACTGTATTCAGTTCATACCAATGAGCTGCCCCCCCCCCCCCCCCCCCCCCTCTGCCTGGCTGTGTCCTGTCAGACGGACAGTCCCTCCCAGAGAGGATGGTAATGTTGTTTGGGATATAGTCCTGTTCACAGAATTC
The DNA here is from genome assembly GCF_004010195.1 of Chiloscyllium plagiosum. Lineage (NCBI taxonomy): Eukaryota > Metazoa > Chordata > Chondrichthyes > Orectolobiformes > Hemiscylliidae > Chiloscyllium > Chiloscyllium plagiosum. The sequence continues at coordinate 58,037,144 of NC_057727.1, read as the reverse complement.
TGCTTTACAGGCAATATCTAACTTTTGCTTCATTAATCTGTGGGAAATATACAGCAGGTCAATTTTACATTTTGTATAATGAAGAGTTAATATCACTTTATTTCTGACGTATTTTTCAAGTAAACCAAACGCCATTATTTTTCAGTTGAAAACAATTGAAGTGAAAAACAATTAAATTACCGGACTACATACCTAACGATTACATAATTCAGTGACTGTAGTAAACAGCTGATTCACATTCAGTTCAGTTAACACAGCATCTTGTAGGAAGCAAAGCTGGGAAAAATGACTTTGACAAAAAAAGCCTGAATTCAGTCACAGTGTTACTGGACCTCGCCATGACTCCAAACACTGGCCATCTCCAAAATCTGTCCAGAGAGCTGAGAAACTGGAACTGGATAGTTATTCAAACAATCCCTCACAACAGAGCAGTTAGAGACATACCCGAACAAACTGCAAGTATGTGGGATGGTCCGTTAATTGACTAGCACATGGCACTGGTCCAGATGCAGTTCAACATTTGTAACAATGACTTGTATACAACCTTGTGTTGCAGTTTTATCTCTTTTGGGATGGTACCTAAACTCTGGAATTCTGCACATTGGACCCGATCATGAATGAAGGTGTCATGAAGGTGATGGAGTTCTGCAGCACATGGCATCTTACATTGACTCCCCCATAAACCATATCCAGTGTATGTTAGCTCCACAACGTCAGTATCCAAACAGAGTTGTGCAGCTCCATTGATGACCAGAATAATCTCAGACAAAGGTCCTTGCGTGTGACTTGAGCTGGACATTTCTACGTAAATGTTTGCAGCATTGCTCTAATAATTAACAGCAAAGTCTCTTCACTGATTATTCGACATCCTTGGAAAATACCAACTTTTCAATTGTCCAATAAGCACAAAACCCACCATTTATTCAGTTCCCTTTTGTAACACCAATATGACAAAAATAGGGTACAAATCACAGTAATGGGCTTTACAATTATGAGTATCGTTACCGCATCCAACAACAAATAATTATTAATTGCAAGGACGTTGAAAAGATACCATTATTTTCCCTTGCATTATTATTGTGTAGTAATAGTCGACTCTCCTGCTCCTCAGATGCCATCTGAGCGACTGTATTTTTGCAACACTACACTTTTTGACTCTGATCTCCAGCATCTGCATTCCTTTCTTTCTCCCTAATAATATTTAAACACAATCATTTTCGTGGCAACAATATTACTGAATGTGTAAACATGTTACATTCAGAAATGAGTACATTTTCAACTGTTTCTGTCGATCTCACAGCTCAATAACGTGGTATGTGAATGTCAGTACGTAGGTCATGCCTCTGAGAGACTGGCAGGTTGTTTCAAACAGCATACCCCTTCAGCTGTCACAACAAGCATTGTACTGACTGGACCCAACCAGCCTGCGCTCACAAAACCCAAAACTTAGTGTCCAGCATTGGATATGTTTGAACAATATATTTCATTCTACTTTTTCATGGAATGTGATTGCTCCTGTATTTATTGCCCATCCCACGTTGCCCTTGAGAAGATAGTGGTGAGCTGCCGCACTGAACTGCTGTGGTCCATGTGCTGTAGGTAGACTTACAATGCCATTAGGGATGGACCTTGAAACAGGGACACCGAAGAAACAGCAATATACTTCCCAATCAGGGTGATGGGTGGTTTCGAACGGAACAACAGGTCAGGCAGCATCTGAGGTACTGGGTACCCGACGTTTTAGGATAAGCCCTTTACAGGAATGGGTAACACATATATATAGTCAGTCCAGTTCTAGTTAATGGTCATCCCCAGAATACTGGTAGTTTGTTGTTCAGTGATGGTGGTGACATTGAACGTTAGAGTATATTCCTCATTTCTGCATTGTGAGAGGTGATCCTTGTTTGGCCTGTGTGTAATGGAAATGTTATTGTCATTTTTCAGTACACGCCTGCATATTTCCAGCTCATGTTGCATGTAGATAAGACTGCTTTAGCATCAGAGTAAATCATGAATGGTATTGAACATTGTCCACTCATTGGTGAACACCCCCACTTCTGACATTACGCTGGAGGGATTGTCAATTATGAAGCAGTTGAAGATTGTTGGGCCGAGGACTGAGAGTACTCTTACATCTCACTGATAGTGTTCATCCATCTAAGGTAGGAAGCTTCCTTCAAGTTCTACCTGCTCCAGAGGTGGATAATAAAATATATGAATGAATTAATATCACATTACCTACCTAAGGAGCTCAGTGGGGACTTGGTTCGCTCAGTCAGTTGGACGGCTAGGTTGTAATGCAGATTAAGGATTACAATAGTCTGGGTTCATCTCCTGCACTGACTGAAGTGACGGTAAAGGACTGTACTCAATCCCTCCCTTTGCTTGAGGCATGATGACTGTCCAGTTGAACTAGCGCCAGTCGTCTCTGCCGATCGAGACAGCAACCCTATCATCCTGTGGGGTTATGGTGCCTTACCTTTACATTTCTAATCGACAGGTTTACCCAGAAACATTTTCCTGGGGAATTGCTGCAGAGCTGTCCTGGAGCTGAGATGGCTGATCTCCACCAACCCCAACTATCTTCCCTTGTGCCAGGTATTACTTCATCCAGTGCAGACGTTTCTCTGGATTCCCATTTGTTGCAATATGATACTTAGTCAAATGTTATGATGATATTAAGTGCAAACACTCTCGCCTAATCTCCAGATTTCATATTTTAAAAAAATGTTGTTGCCCATCTTTAAAGCAATTCTTCAATGAGCTCAGGGTGGTCCTGGCAGAGCCCAAACAGAGCTTCAGTGAGCAGGTTAGTGCTGAGGAAGTGCTGTTTGATATCACTGTAGATGACACCTTTCATCACTTCATTTATGATAGGGATTAGAACAATGTGGCAGTTATTGATTCCCTGAAACTTTGTCTGTGTGTGTATAGGAAACATCGAGATAGTTTCCCACATTGTCAGGTAGGTGCCAGTGTTGTAGCCGAGCAGAAACAGTTTGAATGGAATGTTATCAGGGGCCATAACCTTTGCATTATCCTTTCCCTCCAGCTGCTTGCGAATCAAAATAGCTCCAGACTGCCATCTGGAGGAGCCTATACTAGATCATCCCACTGATACTGTTACCTGAACATTGTTGTGAATGTTCCATCCTTATCTTTTCTATTGTTGTACTGGACACTTACACCATTGAGGAAGGCGATAGGTGTAGATTCTCCTCCATTGTGCTGTTTGATTGTCCACCGCCATTCGCCCTGACTGCATGTGACAGGATTGCAGAGATTAGGTCTGATTCGTTGGTTATGGTTTCACGTAGATTTGTCCGTCACTTGTAACTGACGCTATTTGGTGGGGAAGTGGGCCTGTTTGTTAACTTCACCTCATTTTTAGGTGCACCTGGTGCTGCTCTTGGCAGGCCCTCCTGTATCCTCCATTGACCAAGGCTTTATCCCCAGACTTGATGGTCAGGGTAAAGTGCAGCATATGCCAGGCAGTGATAGTGAAAATTGTGTTGGAGTGCAATTTTGCTGCTATTGATAACGACACAAATCACCTCACAGCCCAGTGCTGAGTGACTAGATGCATTCGAAATCTCTCCAATTTAGTACGATGATACTGCCACGCACACAGAGAGTATTCATAATGTAAAATACCATATGCGATCGTCACCGTTACCAATTTGGTCATTGATCAATGGGTCCACAATAGATAGGTTGGTGAGATGAGGTCAAGGAACTTTGTCCCTCTCAGTCATTCCCTCCCCACCGTGTGCAGACCAGTCTAGCAGTTATGGCCTTTTGGACCAGACCATCTCGATCAGCAATGCTGCTGCTGAGCCCCTCTTGGTGGTGGTTTTAAAATGGCCCACCCAGTATCTATTCTCCATCTCTGTCACTCTATCAGTGCTTCCACCGTGACGTTCAATGTGGAGAGACACTGATCCATCAGCTGAGGGAGGGAATCTGCAGGAGGTTTCCATGTTAGAGTTTGATCTGACACCATGAGGCAGAGGGAGGGGAATCTGCAGGAGGTTTCTGTGTTAGTGTTTGATCTGACATCATGAGGCAGAGGAAGGGGAGTGGGTATGAGGTTTCCGTGTTAGTGTTTAATCAGACACAATGAGGCAGAGGGAGGGTAATCATCTGGAGGTTTCCATGTTAGTGTTTGATCTGACACCATGAAGCTGACGCCGGCAGTGAGCAGAATGTTTCCGTGTCCGTGTTTGATCTGACACAATGAGCCTTCGTTTTCTCACATTGTTGCTTGAGCTGTCTGTAGGACAGCTCCCAATTTCTAGTCCCCAGAAATTAAGAAGGAGGGGTTTCCAGTGTCTGTAGGGCTATTTGTTTTTGTTACTATCAGGCGAATGGCCTATCCTGTTCTGTATGACACTAAGTGTATGGCTCTTATCATTGGACCTTACCACATCTCAATCCTTCAGTTCGTCCCAGTGCTTTGTCTATTCTACAGATTTCCACAATGTGCTCTCTGTTCAGTCATTGACAATTTCATTTTAAAAATGTACACCTGTATCTCTGTTTCTTTTTCTGCCATATCTTCCAGCCGCTGCATCCATTTCTGTCTCAGTAACCCACTGTATCTCCACAATCGTCATCAGCTACTCCAGCCTCATCTATAATTGTAAATTCCTCAACCCTACACCCCTCCCTATCTTTCTAACCTCCAGTTGCCACACCTCTCTTCGTACCCTGTGAATTAATGAAAAATATCGCGGTAGCCTGCTCTAGCATGCACAGGCCACGCTGTCTCTGTGACATCTTTACCCCTTCTTTCCTATCTTGGTAACATCTCTAGTCTCATTTTCCTATCTCTACAATATCTACACCCTTGCTTTTCTATCTGTGCAACATCCCCCGGCCAAAAAACCACCATTATCTCCTCCAGTATCCTCTCGGCCCTCTTTCTGTCACTTCATCCAGCACCGACATTGCTCTAAACTTCTGTCATCAACTCTTTCCCCGTCCCATTCCTCTCTCAATGAACTACCCCAGCTTCTACTCCACTTTGTATCTCCTCCAGTCTCATCAGCACCCCTTATCTCTGTAATCTCATCCGGTCCCTTCAAACCTACTTACCTCTGTAACCTTCTCCAGTACCTTCAAACCTCCCTATCCCTGTAACCTTCTCATTTCCCTTGAAACCTCCATATCTCTGTAAACATAACCTGCCCTTTCAACCCTCCCTATCTCTGTCAACTTCTACAGCCCCATCAACCCTCCATATCCCTGTAACCTTCTCCAACTCATTCAACCCTCCCTATCCCTTTAACCTTCTCCGGAACCTTCAACCCTCCATATCTGTGTAACCTTCTCTAGCCCCACCAACACTCCCTGTCTCTATAAACTTCTCCAGTTCCTTCAAACCTCCCTATCTCTAACCTATTCCAGCTGCTTTAAACCTGCCTATTAGTGTAACCATCCCAAGCCACTACAAACCTCCCTAACTCTGTAACCTTCCCCAGCTAAATCAAACATCCCTATCTCTGCAACCTTCTCTAGGTCCTTCAATCTTCTCAATCTCTGTAAGCCCCTCCAGCCATATAAAACCTCCATATCCCTGTTTCATTATTCCAGCACCTTCAACACTTCTTCTCCCTGTAACCTTCTCAAGACCCTTCGACCCTCCCTATTTCAGTGAACTTCTCAATGCTAATCAAAAATTTTTATCTCTGTAAGCGTCTCCTGCCCCTTCAACATTCCCTAACTCCATAAACGTATCCAGCCTCTCTATATCTGCAACCATCTCTAGCCCCTTTAAATCTCCATATCTTTGCAATGTTCACCAATCTCTTCAACCCTCCCTATCTCTTTAAACTTCTCCATCCCCTTCAACGCCCCACCTCTCTAAACGTCTCCATCACTTCAAACCTCCTTATCTCTCTAAATTGTGCCATCACCCCCTCCCCTCCATATCCTTGTAACAATCTCCAGAATCTACACCCACTCCCTGTCCTCTCTACAGACTGCAGCACATACAGCCACTCCCTATCACTGTAACATTCTCCAACACGAACGCCCCTCCTGACCAGGTAACATTCTCCAGCATATATTCTCACTCTTTATCCCTGTAACATTCTCCACAGTCTTCAACTCCCATAATCCCTGTTACGTTCTCCAGCATCTACCCGCCTCCCAATTCCTGCATCTTTCTCCATGAAATATGCACCTCTCTATCCCTGTAACATTTTCCACCACATACACCGCTCCATATCCCTTCAACATTCGTCAGCACATAATCCCAAATTCTATTACAGCAGCATTCTCCAGCAGCTACACCCCTCCCTAGCCCTGTAACAATCTCCAACAGCTACACCCACTCCCTGTAACATTCTCCTGCACCTACTCACAATTGCAATTCCTGTAACTTTCTCAGCATCAATTCCCACTCCCGATCTTTGTAACATTCACCAGCACCAACATCCCTCCGTATCCCTGTGACATTCTCAAGCATCTACACCCCTCCCTATCCCTGTAAAATTCACCAGGCTCCTACGCCCTGTCCCTGTAAGGTTCCTCAGCATCTATGCCTGCTCCTTGTCCCTGTAGCATCTTCCAGCACTTACAACCCGAGCTATCCCTGTAACAATCTCCTCCACCTATACCCCTCCATAACACAGTAAACTTCTGCAGCGCCTGCTTCAATCACCATCCCGGTAACATTCTCCAGCACCTATACCCCTCCCTATTCCTGTTACATTCTCCAAAACCTACCCCATCCCTATCCCTGTAATATTCTCCAGTACCTACACCCACGTGCTAATGCTGTAACATTCACCAGCAGCTGCATTCCTCGCTATTCCTGAAGCATTCCTCAGTACCTTCAAACTTCCTCAATCTTGTAACATTCTCCAAAACCTACACCCACTCACTATTCCTGTAACATTCTAAAACACCTACTCCCCACCGTATTCCTGTATCTTTCTCCATCATGTAATCCATCCCAATCCCTGTAACATGTTCCAGCACCTAAACCCCTTCCTGTCCCTCTACTATTACCCAGCACCTAATCCCAATCACTATTCCAGCAACATTCTCCAGAATTTACCCCCTCACTATCCCTGTGACTATTTCCAGCATCTACGCACACGCCTATTACTGTAATATTCACCAGCACCTGCGCATCTCCCTCATGCTGTAGTATTCTCCAGACTTTACACCTGTCCTTGTGGCATTCTCAACCACCTACACCCACTCCCTGTCCCCGTAGCATTCTCCAGAACCTAAACCCAATCCTTACTCCTGTAACATTCTCCAGCAGCTTCATCACTGCCCATCCCTGTAACATTCACGAGCACCTGCACCCCTCCCTCTCCCTGTAACATTCTCCAAAGCCTACACCGGGTCCCTGTCCCTTTAACATTCTCCAGCAAATACACCCAATCCTTACACCTGTAACATTCTCCAGCAACTACTCCCACTCCCAATCACTGTAAAATCACCAACACTGACATCCCTCCCTATCCCTGTAGCATTCTCCAGATCTGATACCCACTACTGTTCCCTGTAATATTTTCCAGCACCTGCACCCAATTCATTTCTTACATTCTCCAGAACTTACATCACTCCCTATACATGTAACATTCTCCATCATGGACACCCCTCGCTATCCCTATACCTTTCTCCAGCACCTACACCTCTCCCTAACACAGTAACATTCTCCAACAACTACTCCCACTCCCTATCGCCGTAAAATCACCCGCATCGACATCCTTCCTAGCCCTGTGACATTCTCCAGAAACGACACCCACTCCCGATTCCTGTAATATTCTGCAACAACTACACCAAATCCTTATCTCTGTTATATTCTCCAGAACCGACATCACTCCCTATACGTGTAACATTCTCCATCACGTACCCCCCTCGCTATCCCTGTAACATTCTCCAGCATCAACCCCCATCCCTATCACTGTAACATTCTCCAACAGCTACACCCTTCCCCATCCCTGTAACATTCTCCCAAACCTACGCCCGCTCCCTGTCCTTGTAACATTTTCCACCACCTACACCCTCTCCCAGTTCCTGTAATATTCTCCAGCAACTACTCCCAATGTCTATCACCGTAACATTCACAAGCAACGTCATCCCTCCCTATCCGTGTAACATTCTCCGACACCCCCTCCCAATCCCTGTAACATTCTCCAGCACCTACACCCAAACCTCCATCACTCCCTATCCACGTAAGATTCTCCAGCACATATTCCTGTACCATACTCCAGCATGTACACCCCTCCCTATCCCTGTAAAGTTGACCAGCACCTACATCCCTCCCTATCCCTGTAACATTCCCAAGCACATACAAACTTCCCCATCTTTGTTACATTCTCCAGCTTCTACACCCACTCCCTATCCCTCGAACAGTCTCCAGAGTCTATACCTCTCCCTCTCCATGAAACGTTCCCCAGCACTTATACCCCTCCCTATTCCTGTATCTCTCTGCAACGCATGCACCCCTCCCTATCTCTGTAACATTCGCCAGCACCTACACACCTCAGTTATCCTGCAACATTCTCCAGCAATGCATTCCTCCCTGTCCCTGTAAGGTTCTCCAGCACCTACATCCCTCCCTATCACTGTAACACTCTCCAGCACCTTAGCCCCTCCCTATCAGTGTAACATTCTCCAGCACCTACACCAAATCCGTATCCCTGTAACTTTCCTCAGAACCTACACAAAATCCCAATCACTGTAAAATTCTCCAGTAACTACATCCCTCCATATCCCTGTTACATTCTCCAACACCGACATCCCTTCCTATCCCTGTAACATTCTCCAGAATATAACCCCCTCCCTGTCCCTGTAACATTCTCCGGAACCTACACCCCCTCCCTATTCCTGTAACATTCACCAGCACCTACACCCTCCCGATCCAGGTGTCATTCTCCAGTACCTAAACCCACATCCTAACCCTGTAACATTCATAAGCACCAACATCTCTCCCCATCCCTCTAAACTTCCCCATGACCTACACACACTCCCTTTCCCTGTAACATTCTCCAGAATCTGCACCTCTCTCTATTCCTATAACATTCTCCAGCATGTACACCCTCCCATTTCCTGCATCTTACTCCATCATGAGCATCCCTCTATATCCCTGTAACATTCTTACAGCGCCTATACCATTCCATATCCCTATAATAATCACCAGCGCCTACAGTCCTCTCTATCACTTTAACATTTCCAGCAAGTGCACGCACGCCCTCTCCCTGTAAGATTATCTAGTATCTACAATCCTGCCTACCAGTGTAACATTCTCCAGCGCTTTGATGCCATCCTATCACTGTAACAATCTCCAGCAAGGTCACCCAATTCAAAGTTTGTGAGAAGATTTGTAGCTCGGATGCTCGTTTTTGTGGTTCTGTTCGCCAAGCTGGGAATTTGTGTTGCAGACGTTTTGTCCCCTGTCTACCCAATCTCTATCCCTGTAACGTTCCCCTACACCTACACCCCCCCCCCCCCACTATTTCTCGACATTCGCCAGCACATACACCCCTCTCTATCTAGGTTACATTGTGCAGTACCTACACCCACATCCTAGCCCTGTAACATTCATAAGCACCTACATCCCTCCCTATGCCTGTAACTTCCCCCAGGACCTACATCCACTACCTTTCCCTGTAACATTCTCCAGAATCTGCACCTCTCTCTATTCCTGTAACATGCTCCAGCATGCACACCCCTCCCCTTTCCTGTATTTTCCTCCATTATGAACACCCCTCCCTGTCTCTGTAATATTCTCCTGCACGTGCACCACTATATCACTGGAACTTCCTCTAGCGCCTACCCCATTCTATATTCCTTTGACATTCACCAGCATCTACAGTCCTCTCTACCACTTTAACATTTTCCAAGATGTGCATGCACGCCCTCTCCTTGTAACATTTCCTAGCACCTTGACGCCTCCCTATCTCTGTAACAATCACCAGCACGCTCACTAAATCCCTATCCCTGTAACGTTCCCCAGAACTTATACCCACTCCTTATTCCTGTAACATTCAATAGCACCTGCAACCCTCCACATCTTTGTAACGTTCTCCAGCATCTACACACACTGCTTATCCCTGTAACATTCTACAGAATCTACACAGCTCCCTCTCCATGAAACTTTCACCAGCACTTATATCACTCCCTATTCCTGTATCTTTCTCCAACTCATATACCCCTTCCTATCCCTGTAACATTCTCCAGCATGTACACCCATCCCTATCCCTGTAACATGTTCCAACACCCACACCGGCTCCCTATCACTGGAACATTCTGTGCTCCTACATCTCACCCGTCTCTGTAATACTCTCCAGTACCTACACCCCTCCCTATCCTTGTAATATTCTCTAGCAAATACACCCCACCCTAACCCGCACCTGCACGCACTCCGTGTCCCTGTAAAATTCCCCAGCATCTTCACCTCTCTGTATCACTGTAACATTCTCTAGAACCTATACCTCACCCTATCCATGTAACAGTCTCCAGCACCCACATCCCTCCCTATCCCTGCAACGTTCTCCAGAATCTACGCACGCTCCCTATCGCTGTAACATTCTCCAGCACCTACACCCGTCCATATCATTGTATAATTCTCCAGCAACTAAAATCTTCTCTATCCCTACGACATTCTCCAGCACCTACACCTGCCCCATATCCCTGTAAAATTTCCCAACACCTAAACCCTTTCCTATCCAGTAAACATTCTCCCATACCGTCACCTACGCCCTATCTCTGTAAGGTTCACCAGCACCTACATCCCTCCCTAACGCTTATACGTTCTCCAGCACCACACCCACTCCATATTCCTGTAACATTCTCCACACCTCTCCCTATCTCTGTAACATCCTACCACACCTACACAATGCCTGTTTCTTTCTTCAGCATGTACACCCCTCCCTAGCCCTGCAACATTTTCCAGCACCTACACCCCTTCCTATCCCTGTAACAATCTACAGCACCTACACCTAATCTATATTCCTGTAACATTCTCCGGCGCCTAAATCCCTCCCTACCCCTGTAATATTCTCCAAAACCCACACCCCCGCGCTATCCCTGTAACATTCTCCAGCACCTACACCTGCTGCCTATCCCTGGAACATTCTCGAACACCGACAACCGCTCCCCATCCCTTAAATGTTCTCAAGCACCTCCACACCTCCTTGTCCCTGTAGCATTGATCAGCTCCTACACCCCTCCCTATCCTGCTAACATTCTCCAGCGCCCTACACCCACTTTTTGTCACTGTAACATTTCCCAGCATCTACACCAATCTGCTTTCCTGTAACATACTCCAGAAACTACAGCTGCACCTTATCCTTGTAACATTCCCCTGCACCTAATCCCATCCGTATTCCTGTAACTATTTTCAGTACCTAAACCTCTCCCCATAACCGTAATATGCTGCAGCATCTGCACCCAGTCATCATCCCGGTAACGTTCTCCAGCACCGATACCCCTCCCCCTCCCTGTTACTTTCTCCAACACCTATCCACATCCCTATGCCCATAACATTCTCCAACACCTACTCCCCTCCCTATCCCAGTAACATTCTCCAGTACTTGCACACACGTACCACCCTGTAACATTCGCCAGGACATATATCTGTTCCTATCTCTGTAAATTTCCCCAGCATCTACAACCTTTCCCATCCATTTAACATTGTCCAGTACCTACTACCACTCCCCATCACTGTAACATTTGCCAGCAGCTTCAACCCTTCCTATCACTGTAACATTCTCCACAACCTACACTCGCTCACTATCCCTGTGACATTCTCCAGCACCAACACCTCTCCCTATCACATTAATATTTTCCAGGACCTACACAACTCCCATTCCCAGAAATATTTTACATCGCCTACACCGTTCCCAATCCATGAAACATTACCCAGCAGAAATACCCACTCCCTATTCCTGTAACATTCTTCAGCACCAACACCTCTCCCGATCCCTGTAACATTCTCCAGAATCTACACCCGCTCGCCAACGCGGTATCATTCTCCAGCACATACACCCCTCCCAATCACTATAACATTCTCCAGCACTGACATCCATCCCCATTCTTGTAACTTTCTGCAGCAGCTAAACCCCTCCCTATCCCTATGACATTCTCGAGCACCTACACCGGCTCCATATCCCTCTAAAGTTCTCCAACACCTACACACTTTCCGATCCAGTTAACATTTTAATGTGCCTACACCTATGTCCTATCCCTGTAACATTCTCCAGAATCTACATCTCTCCCTCACCCTGTAACATTATACGGCACCGACAGGCCTCCATATTTCTGTTTCTTCCTGCAGCACGTACACCCCGCCCCAAACCTGTAACATTTTCCCGGACGTACACCCCTTCCTTTTCCCTGTAACAACCTCCAGCACCTACACCGACTCCCTGCCCCTGTAACATTCTCCAGTAACTACACTCAATCCCTATTCCTCCAACATTCTCCTGCACCGACTCCCAATACTTATCACTGTAGCATTCACCAACACCAACATCACTCCCTAAACCTGTAGCATTCTCCACTACCTACACTCAATCCCTATTCCTTTAACATTATCCAGTACTGACTCCCAATCACTACCACTGTTACATTCGCCAGCACCATAATCCCTCCCTAAAACTGTAACATTCTCTAGCACCAACACCTCTCCCCTACCCTGTTACATTCCCCAGCACCTAAATCCCTCCCTAACCCTGCAACATTCTCCAGCATCTACGCCCCTCCCTATCCCTTTAACATTCTCCAACATCTATCCTCATCCGCATCCCTGTAACATTCTCCAGTTTTCTACACCCCCCGTATCCATGTGATATACTCCAGATTCTCCAACCGCTTCTTATCCCTGTAACAATTTCCAGCACTTATACCCCTTCCTTATCACAATACCATTCTGCAGCACCTGCACCTATTCATCATCCCAACAGCATTCTCCAGCACGTGCACACCTCCCTATCCCTGTTACAATCTCCAACACCTACACCTTTCCCTGCCACTGTAACATTCTCCAGCACCTACACCCACTCCTTGTCCCTGTAACATTCTCCAGTGCCTGCACTCAATCCCCATTCCTTTAACATTCTGCAACACCGACTACCAATCACTGTCACGGTAACATTCGCCAGCACCATAATCCCACTCTAAAACTGTAACGTTCTCCAGCATCTACATCCCTCCGTATCCATGTGACATACTCCAGAAACTACAACCGCTTCTTATCTCTGTAACAATCTGCAGCACCTATACCCCTTCCTATCACAATATCATTCTGCAGCACCTGCACCCATTCACCATCCCAGTAAAATTCTCCAGCACGTGCACACACCCTTAAACCTGTACCATTCTCCACTACCTACACTCAATCCCTATTCCTTTAACATTATCCAGTACTGACTGTATCCCTGTTACAATCTCCAACACCTACACTTTTCCCTGTTACTGTAACATTCTCCAGCACCTACACCCACTCACTGTCTCTGTAACGTTCTCCAGTAGCTACATTCAATACCTATTCCTTTAACATTCTGCAGCACCGACTCCCAATCACTATCACTGTAAAATTCGCCAGCACCAACAACCCCCCCCATAACCTGTACCATTCTCTACCACCAACATCCCTCCCTTCCCTGTTACATTCCCCAGCACCTGAATCCCTCCCTAACCCTGTGACATTCTCCAGCACCTACGCCCCTCACTATCCCTTTAAGATTCTCCAACATCTATGCCCATCGGCATCCCTGTAACATTCTCCAGCATCTACACCCCTCCGTAGCCATGTGACATACCCCAGAATCTACAACGGCTTCTTATCCCTGTAACAATCTCCAGCACCTATACACCTTCCTTATCACAAAACCATTCTGCAGCACTTGCAAACATTCACCATCTCGGTAACATTATCCAGCACGTGCACACCTCCATATCCCTGTTCCAATCTCCAACAACTACACCTTTCCCTATCACCGTGACATTCTCCAGCACCAACACCACTCCCTGTCCCTGTAACATTCTCCAGTACCTATACCCGATCCCTATTATTGTAGCATTCGCCACAACATCCATCCCTAAACCTGTAACATTCTCTGGCAGCAACACGGTTCCCCTTCCCTGTAACATTCCCCAGCACCTAAATCCCTCCCTAACCCTGTAACATTCTCCAGCACCTACGCCCCTCCCTATCCCTGTAACATTCTCCAACATCTATCCCCTTCCGTATCCGTGTAACATTCTACAGTATCTATACCCCTCCCTATCCATGTGACATACACCAGAATCTGCAACCGCTTTTTGTCCCTGTAAAAGTCTCCGGAACGTATCCCCCTTCCTTATCACAATACCATTCTGCAGCACCTGCACGCATTCACGATCCCGGTAACATTCTCCAGCACGTGCACAACACCCCATTCCTCTTTCAATCTCCAACACCTACACTTCTCCCTATTACTATAACATTCTCCAGCACCTACTCACGATCCCTATCCCTGCAACATTTCCCAGAGTCTGCACCCTCTCCCTATCCCAGTAATATTTTCTAGCACCTTCACAAAATTCCCATCCTTGAAACTTTCTCCAGAACCTACATCCCTCCCTCTCCGTGAAACATTCTCTAGCACCTACACTCCTCCATAAACCTTTAACATTCTCCTAAACCTTCACCCACCTTCTGTCCCTGTAAAGTTCCCTGGACCTACACCTCTTTCTTTTACCTCGCAATATACTCCAGAACATGCACCCATTCCTTATCCCCACAACAATCTCCTGCACCTAAATCTCACCCTATCCTTGTAACAATCTCCAGCACCTATACCCTCACTATCTCAAGAATATTCTGCAGCACCTGCACCCACTCACCATACTGGTAACATTCTCCAGCATGTACACACCTCCATATCCCTGTTACATTCTCCAGAACCTACACCAACCCTATCCCTGTTACATTCTCCAGCATCGACACCCCTCGCAGTCCATGTAATATACTCCGGAACTTACACCCGTTTCTTACCCCTGTAACTTTCTCCAGTAGGTACACCCCTCCCTATCCCTGTTGCAATCTTCAACACCTACATCCATCCCTTTCCCTGTAACATTCTCCAGCACCTACATGTCTCCCTAGCCCTGTAGCATTCTCCAGCACCTACAACTTTCACTACAACTGTAACATTCACCAGCACCTACACCCTCTCCCTATCCAAGTAACATTCTCGAGAACCTACACACAATTCCCATCTATGGAACATTCTCCAGAAACTACATCCCTCCCTCTCCCTGTACCATTCTCCAGCACCCTCAGTGGGCGGCACGGTGGCACAGTGGTTAGCACTGCTGCCTCACAGCGCCAGAGACCCGGGTTCAATTCCCGCCTTAGGCGACTGACTGTGTGGAGTTTGCACGTTCTCCCCGTGTCTGCGTGGGTTTCCTCCGGGTGCTCCGGTTTCCTCCCACAATCCAAAAAAAAAATGTGCAGGTTAGGCAAATTGGCCATGCTAAATTGCCCGTAGTGTTAGGTGTAGGGGAATGGGTCTGGGTGTGTTACGCTTCGGCGGGTCGGTGTGGACTTGTTGGGCCGAATGGCCTGTTTCCACACTGTAAGTAATCTAATCTAATCTCATCTAATCTATGTAGCACCTACACACAATTGCGATCGCTGTAACATTCTCCAGAATCCACATCCCTCCCTATCCCCGTAAAATTCACCAGCACCTACAATCCTCACTATCACTGTAATATTCTCCAGCACCTACACCCTTTCCTATCCCTGTAACATTCTCCCGTAATTACATCCCCCCATGTCCCTGTGACATTCTGCAGAACCTAATTCCCTCCATATCTTTCAGCACCACAACATCCCCCTCCCCCCACCTCCACTATCGTTGTAACATTCTCTAGCAAATACACCCACTCCCTATCCCTGGAACAATCTCCAGCACCTGCACTCGCTTCTGACCATAAAACACTTTTAAGCTCCAATATTCATCTCTCTCTGTAACATTCTCCAGCACCTACATCGCTCTCCAACCTTGTCCCATTCTCCAGCAATTACAATCCTCCCTAACACAGTAGCATTCTCTAGCACCTGTAACTACTCCCTGTCCCCTTAACATTCCCCAGCATCTACACCCCTCGACATCACTGTAACGTACTCCAGAACCTACCCAACTCCTTATCCCTGTAACAATCTCCAGTGCCTACACACCTCCCTATCTCATCAACTTACTCCAGCACCTGCGCCCACCCTATCCGTATAATATTCTCTCACACCTAAAACTGCTCCATATTCCTGTAACAATCCCCAACAACTACACCACTCCTTAAGCTTGTAACTTGCATCCACACCGACACCCCTTCCTATACCTATAACATTCTCCAGCACCTGCACCTCCTCCATATTCCTGTTACATTCCCCAACACCTACATCCCTCCATAATTCTGTAACATTCACCACCATATACAGCCCTCCCTATCCCTGTAACCTTCTCCCGAACTTACACCCGCTCCATATTCTTGTAACATTCTGCAGCACCTACACGACTTCCTATCCCTGTAACATTCTCATGCAGCTACACCCACTCCCTATCCCTGTGGCCTTCTCCAAAACATATCCCCATCCCTATACCTGTAACATTCTCCAGCATCTACACACCTCTGTATCCATATAACAATCTCCAGCACCTATACCCCTTCCTTATCACAATAACATTCTGCGGCACCTGCACCCATTCACCATCCCGGTCACATTCTCCAGCACGTACACACCCATCCCTACCCCTGTGACAATCTTCAGCATCTATACTCCTCCGTATCAATTTGAAATACTCCAGAACTTACGGCCGCTTCTTATCCCTGCCACAATCTCTAGCAGCTACACGGTCGCTATCCCTGTTTTAATCTCCAGCACCTTCACCTGCTCCATATTCCTGTAACATTCCCCAACACCTCCATCCTTCCCCACCTCTGTAACATTCACCACCACCCACCCTCCTCCCTAACCCTGTAACATTTTCCAGAACTTCCTCCCGCTCCCTATCCTTGAAACATAACCCAATCCCTATCCCTGGAACATTGTCCAGCACCTGCACTCGCTCCCAACCATTAAACATTTTTAAGCTCCTGCATCCATCTCTCTCTGTAACATTCTCCAGCACCTACATCCCTCCAGAATCTTATAACATTGTCCAGCACTTACATCCCTCCTTATCACAGTAGCATTCTCTAGCACCTGTAACCACTCCCTGTCGCTGTAACATTCCCCAGCGTCTACAACCCTCTGTACCACTGTAGCATACCCCAGAACCTACATTACTCCCTACCCCTGTAACAATCTCCACTGCCTACACACCTCCCTATCTCATCAACTTACTCCAGCACCTCTCCAATCCCTATCGCTGTAACGTTCTCCAGTACTTACAACCCTACCTATTACTCTAGCATTCTCCAGCACCTGCATGCATCCCCATCCCTGCAACATTCTACGGCATCTACACACCTTCGTATCCCCGTAACATACTCCAGAACCGACACCAGCTCGTTATTCCTGTAGCATTCTTCAGCACCTACACCCCTGCTTATCTCTGTAACATTCTCCAAAACCTACCCCCCTCGACAACCCTGTAACATTCTACAGCACTTACACCCCTCCCTATGCCTGTAACATACTCCAGCCCCATTAGCCATGTATATCCCTGTAACGTTGTCCAGCAGCTGCAGCCCTCCCTGTCACTATACCATTCTCCAGTACCTACACTTGCTCCATATCCCTGTAAAATTCCCTAGCACTTGCACCCCTCCGTATACTGGAATCATTCTTCAGTACCTACACCCACGTCTTAATCCTGTAACATTCACAAGCAGCTACAAACCTCCCCATCCTTGTAACATTCTCCAGTACCTACACCCACTCCCTACCCTGTAACATTGTCCAGCACTTACACACGTCCCTATTCTGGTATCTTTCTCCAGTGCTTACATCCCTCAATAATCCCTTGAACATTCTCCAGCACCTACACCCCTCTCGAACCCTGCAACAATCTCTAGTGCCTACGCCCACTCGCTATTCCTGTTACATTCTCCAGCACCTACAGCTCTCCCTATCCCTGTAACGTTATCCAAAACCTATCCCCATTGCCTATCCTTGTTACAATTTCCAGCACATACACCACTCCCATTTCCTGTAAAATTATCCATCACCTACTCCCACTGTCTATCACTGTAACATTCGCCAGCACCTACACCCCTCCCTGCCACTGTTACATTCTCCACAACCTACACACGCTCCCTATACCTCTAATGCTCTCCAGCAGGTTCGCCTCTCCCTACTCCTGTAATCTTCTCCAGCACCTACACCCCTCCAAATCTTTCTAATATTCTACAACACCTACACCCTTCTCAAGCCCTGAAACGTTCTCCAAACCTACACCCGCTCCCTATCCTGGTACTATTCTCCAGCCCCTGCACGCCTCCCTATCTCTGAAACCTTCTCCAGCCCCATCAACATTTTGAATCTCTGTAAGCTTTTCCAAACACTTCAACCCTCCCTCTCCTTGTAACCTCCTCCAGCCCCTTCAACAATCTCTATCTCTAAAGCCTTCTCCAACACTTTCAATTCTCCCTATCCCTGGAACTTTTTCCAGGCCCTGCAACCATCCTTATCCCTGGAAACGTCTCCAGTCACTTCAATGCTCTCTATCTCTGCAACCATCTCCAGCTCCTTCAACCTCCATATCTATGCAATGGTCTCCAGTCTCTTCAACCTTCCCAATCTCTGTACACTTCTCCAGCTCCTTCAGCCTTCCCGATCTCTCTAAACATCTCCAGTCGCTTCAAATTTCCCCATCTCTCAAAAGTGCGCCAGCACACACTACCCCTCCAAACCCATGCAACATTCTCCAGAACCGACACCGAATCCGTATTCCTGTAACATTCTCCAGCACCTACACGGAGGAGAAAGTGAGGTCTGCAGATGCTGGAGATCAAAGTTGAAACTTTATTGCTGGAACAGCACAGCAGGTCAGGCAGCATCCAGGGAACAGGAAATTCGACGTTTCGGGCACAGGCCCTTCTTCCCGAAACGTCGAATCTCCTGTTCCCTGGATGCTGCCTGACCTGCTGTGCTGTTCCAGCAATAAAGTTTCAACCCAGCACCTACACGCCCGCCTTCCAACTAACATTCACCAGTACCTGCTCCCACTCCTTATCCCCGTATCATTGTCCAGCATCTACACGTCTCCTTATCCCTGTAGTATTCTCCAGCACCTATACCATTCCCTTTCTCTGTAACATTCTCCACTACATGCGCCAATCCCTTTCTCTGTAACATTCTCGAGAAACTACTCCAACTCCCATTCCCTGTAACCTTCTCCAGAACTGACTCCCCTCCCTATCCCTGTAATATTCTACAGTACTAACTCCCTTCCCAATCCCAGAAGCATCCTCCAGCAGGTATACCCACTCCCTATTCTTGTATCCTTCTCCAGCACGTGCAACCCTCCACATACCTGCTACATCTCCAGGACCGACACCCTCTCTTTAACCCTGTAACATTCTCTAACAACTACACCCACTCCCTATCCCTGTAACGTTTTCCAGTAGCTACACCTCTCCTTCACAAGCCCTGTAGCATTCTCCAGCACCTATGCCTCTCTCTATTCCTGTAATCTTCGCCAATAACTACTCCCTTACCTATTCCTGCGATATTCTCCAGCACTTACCATTCCCTGTTTCTGTAACATTCGCCAGCAGCTACATCCCTCCCTATCCATGTAACATTCTCTGCAACCTACAAGCGCAGCATATCCCTGTTCCATTCTCCAACCTCTGCCCCCTCCCTATCACTGTAACATTCTCAGGCACCTACACCCCTCCCTATCCTTGTAACATTCTTCAGCAACTACACCCGCTCGCTTTTCCTGTAACATTTTCCAGCACCTACACCCCTCCCTGTCACTAACGTTCTCACGCACCTGCACCCCTTCCTATCACATACAACTAGTCGCTATCCCTGTATCATTCTCCAGCACCTACACCCTTCCACATCACTGTAGCGTTCTCCAGCTTCTACATCCCCGTGCCCCTGTAGCATTGTCCAGCAACTACACCCCTTCCTATCCCTGTGACATTCTCCAGCATCTGCATCCCTCCCGTTTCTATTAACCCACATCCAGCATCCTCTAAAGCCTTCTGCGTCTGTGAATTTGGAGAGGACTTGTAGCTCAGTTTGTGGATCAAGATGTAGGTTTGCTCGCTGAGCTGTTAGATTTGTTTTCAGGCAGTTCGTCAACTTGCCAGTTGACATCATCAGTGAGCCTCCAATGAAGCGCTATTGTTCTGTCCCACTTGTTATAAGCGTATTGGTCTGTGGTGGTGGGTTATATAACTTCTGGTTCTGTTTCTGAGAGGTTGGTAAATGGGGTCCAAATCGATGTGTTTATTGATGGAGGTCCAGTTTGAATGCCAAGCCTCTAGGTAGTCCATGTGGAGTTTGTACATTCTCCCCGAGTCTGCGCGCATTTCCTCCAGGTACACCGTTTTCCTCCAACTTTCCAAAGAGATGCACATCACATGTATTGGCCATGCTAAATTGCCCATAGTATTAGATCCATTAGTCTGGGGTAAATGTAGGGGAATAGGTCTGGTAGATTACTCTTCTCGTTTCTGTCTGGACCTGCTGGACCAAATGGCATGTTTCCACACTGTCGGGAATATAATCTAACCTAAATTTCTTCTGCACTATTTGCAGTTTAATAACATTCTTCCCATAGCAATGTTTCCAAAACTGAACACATTAATCCGATGTAGCCTCACCAACATGCTGTACAACTGCAACTAAACTTCTCAGCTTTTGTACTCAATGCCCTGCCTGATGAAGGCCAGTGTGCCAAAAGCCTACTTCACTGCGCTCTCTACCTGTGACTCCGCTTTCAGAGAACCGTGCACCTGAACTCCAAGCTCCCTCTATTCCAGCACACGTTTAAGGCTTTGCTATTCACCATGAAACTATTGCCTTAATTTTGCTTTTGCAAAATGCAGAACCTCACACTTATCTATATTAAACGCCATTTGCCATTTCTAAGCCCACTTCCCCAGCTTATCCACGTCCTGCTGCAATTTCTGATACCCTTCCTCACGGTCCACAATACTATCGATTTTAGTGTCATCTATAAACTTCTGAATCATGCCTGTACATTCTTATCCAAAGCATTGATCACAAACAGTAATGGGCCCAGCACCGACCTCTGAGGCACTCCACAATTCAAGGCCTGCAGTCCATCAAGCATCCTTCCCCTATTACACTCTGCTTCCTACCATCAAGCCAATAGTGCATCGAATTTGCCAGCTCCTCCTGGATACCATAGAATCTCACCTTCCCGACCAGCCTACTATGAGAAACCTTATCAAAGTTCTTACTTAAATCCGTATAGACTGTGTCTACCCTCCTCGGAGAAAGTGAGGACGGCAAATGCTGGATATCAGAGTCGAAATGTTTGGCACTGGAAAGGTACAGCAGGTGAGGCAGCATCCAACTAGCAGGAGAATCAACGTTTCGAGCATAGGCTATTCATCAGGAATGTCAGAAACGTCAGTTCTCCTGCTCCTCGGATACTGCCTGACCTGCTGGGCTTTTCCAGCACCAGACTTTTCAACATCTACCACCTTGCCCTCGTCAAGCTTCTTGGTTACTTCATCAAAGAACACTAACAAGTTTTTCAGGCATGACCTCCGATATACAAAGCCATGCTGACAATTCAGTCTCAAACCCTGTCTTTCCAAATGCATGAATACCTTATCTCGCAGAATATACGCATGTCACTTACCCACCACAGATGTTAAGCATACTCGTCTGTAGTTCCCAGGTTTTTCTTTGCAGTCCTTCTTGAATGAAAACACAACATTCTCTACCCTCCAGTCTTACTAGATCTCAGCTGTTGTTAACAATTTTGTAAAAATATCAGCCAAGGTCCCACAAATTCTTCTCCTGCTTGTTGCAGTGTCCTTGGATATATCTGATAAGGACCAGGAGAATCATCCATCTCGATACTTTCTAACAGGTCCAATACCTCTTCTACTGTGATATGAACTTTCTTCATGGTAAACACAGTGGATAAATATTCTTTGTGGACCTTGTCTATCTCCTGCAGTTCTTCACATACGTGCCTACTTTGGTCATTAAGGCGTCTTATTCTCTCACTCATTATTATTTCCTTTAATGTACTCAAAAACCTATTTGTATTATCTTTTCAACCAATTCTGTTTCATGCCGCTTTTCGCCACCTGATTTCCTTCTTCAGTAGGCTCCTGTATACCCTATACACCTCCAGGGATTCCCTTGATCTCAGCTGCCTCTGTCTTTTTTTCTGGTCAAAGCCTCAATATCTCTTGTCATCCAGGGTTCCCTATTCCTGTCAACCTTGCCCTTCACGCTCACAGGAACATGTAGACCTTAAACACTCGCTGTCTCACTTTTAAAGGCAGCCCAGTTGCTGGAGGTCCCATTGCCTGCAATCAAACTACTCCAATCAACCCCTGCAAGCTCCAGTCTAATTCCATTAAAATTCACCTTCCTCCAATGTAGAACTTCAATCTGTGGAAAATATTTTCCCTTTCCGTAATAATTTTAAAGTTAATAGAACTGTGGTCACTAGTCCCAAACTGCTCACCCATTGTCACCTCAGTCACCTGTCATGAAATATTTCACGAGAGTAGGTCGAGTTTTGCTCCTTCCACGTAGTGCCTCTATATACTGATTGAGGATACTTTCCTGACGCACGTAACAGATTCCACCCCATCAAGCCCTTAGACCTCTGGTATTACAAGTCTGCTTTAGGAAAGTTATTCACAACTTGACAGTGATTTGGTCTTGCAAGGCAAGTCTCCTCAGTCTCCCAGCATATTTGTTCCTGTAATTCTCATTAATTATTTGGGGGCCTATAGCACAACCCCAGTAACGTCCCCTTCTTATTTCTTAGCTCCACCCTCAAAGTGTCACTGGATAATCCTTCAATTAGCTTATCTCTGATTACTACTGTTGTACTCCCCTTAATCAGAAATGAAACTCCCTCTCCCCACTTTCCACCACCTCTGTCCCGGCTAAAACACCTGTACATTGGTACATTAAGCCTTACCTGCCAGTCCTGTTCCTCCCTTAGCCATGTTTGTGTAATGGCTAGAATATCCCAGTACCATGTGCCCATCAATGCCCTGAGTTCATCGGCCTTACCTGCCAGCCCTATTGCATTGGAACAGATGCAATTTAATCCCGAGGCATTTCTTGCTCCCTGTTGTGTTCCAGCCTGACCTGTCTCTTCATTTTACTGATTCTGATTACTATATTTACTTCCAGCCTCCCACTTCCCTCCCATGCTGTTGAGGGTCCCACATCCCCGCTAATCTTGTATAAACCCTCCCTGGTGGCACTACTAAACCTGACGCCAGGATATTAGTCCCCCTCTAGTTCAGCTGCAACCTATCCCACTTGAACAGATCACCTCTGCCCCAGAAAAGATCCCAACAATCTAAAAATCTGAATCTCTGCCCCAACAACTCTTTAGTCACACATTTATCTCCCATATGCTGATGTTCTTACCCTCACTAGCACGTGGCACTGGAAGTAATCCAGAGATTACCACAAATAACGTCCTGCCTTTTAACTAGTTTCTTAGCTCTGTATAATCACTGTGCATCAACTCATCCGTATCTCTACCTATGTCATTTGTACGAACGTACACAATGACTTCTGGTTGTTCCCCCTTCCCCCTGAGAGCGTTCTGCAGCCCCTCTGAGACATCATGGACTCTGACATATGGGAGATAACACACCATCCTGGATTCCCATTTTATGCCACAGAATCTTCTGGCTGACCCCCATCCCCACGATCAAGTCTCCTATCACTAAGGCCCACTTTACCTTTACCAATTCCGGCTGTGCCACAGAGGAAGTTGTAGTGCCACTGACTTGCATACAGCTGCTTTCCAATGCACGGTCTGCTCCCCAACACTATCTAAAATGGTATACCTGCTAACGAGGGGAATGGCCACAGGGGATCCCTGCACTATTTGCCTTTCCTGGTGATCGTCCAGCTACTCTCTGCCTGCATCTTAAGTGTGATCACCTCACTGAAACTCTTATCTTTGATGCACTCAGTATCTCTGATGATCCTGAGTGCATCCAGCTCCATCTCCAGGTCACTAACACCGTCTCCCAGGAGTTGCAGCTGGATGCACTTCCCACACACTTGTAGTTCATGGAGATGTTGGAAGGCTCCCGAAGCTCCCACATCCTGTAGGAAGAACATGCGATCTCCTTAACTGCCGTCTTAACTGCTGTAAGACTAAGCAGGAAAGTTAAAAGGACATTACCTGAGCTTTTTTGCTGAGCTGCTGCTCGTCGAAGCCTCTCGAAAAAAGCCATATTTCCTACCCTGCTATTTTACAATTACATGTCTATATACTCCTCCACATATAGGTTTGATTATGGACGGAAGGAGAGACTATATTGATGCATTGTTTGGGCCTCATGCCTACTGCACCTGGTATTCTCAGACGGTCTCCCGTCCAAGTACTAACCAGTCTGCTACCTTTCGAGATCAGACTTTTTCAGACTAGTATGGCATTAGGCCTGAAGCACGACCTGCCACCAGGCACATGACGCCCTGTGCTTCGGTGCTAGTCATTTCTTGACCTTGGAGGACATCTTGCTAATGTCTCCCTTTTGGTTGCATTAAGTGTGCTGATGCAAGTTTTCACCGAAACGGCCAATCCACATCGTCGTAGCCCTCTTCTGGTCCTTTCTGCCTATTGGTTGTGTACGAATAAAGTACTTGCATCCATCAATTGCATTCTAAACTGGATCTCACCCCAGAGTGAGAGAACTTGGTGTTCCAGTGAGTACAGGGCTATTGGAAAAAGATTACTATTAGACATAGGAGCAACCGTAAGCCCATCCATTCACTGAGTCTGTTTTTCATTTCAATTAGGTTGTGTTTATGCTGATAATCCTCCAACTTTCCTGCATTTCCCCCGTAACCATGATTTGAAAAAAATGTCTCTCTTAGCCTTGGAGATATTTAATGATCTCGTATTAACAGCCTTCAGAAGTTTCTACAGCACAGCCGCTCAGTGGTTAGCACTACGGCATCACAGCACCACCAATCGGGGTTCGATTCCAGCTTCGGGTTACTGTCTGTGTGGAGCTTGCACTTTTTTTCCGTGAATGTGTGGGTTTTCTCCGGGTGCTCCAGCTTCCCGTGCAGGTGAGGTGAATTGGCCATGTTAAAATGTCCCATGGAGTTCAGGGAAGTTTAGGTTAGGGGTAACGTGGGATAATGGCTTTGGGTGGGATACTCTTCACAGGGTCGGTGTGGACTTGTGGGGCTGAAGGACCTGTTCCCACGTTGCAGGGATTCTATGATTCTATTAACTGTTTCCCTCCCATGTCATATTTCTCGCATTCTATGTGAACGTTCAATGTACTTTAGATGTTGTCCTGTCCTTTCACACGTTCTCTGCAGTCAGAGACAAAAATAATATTTAAAAATAGCTTCAGAGTCTGTAATGTCCTCCTTCATCTTCCAGGAGAAAGGGAGAACTGCAGATGCTGGAGATCAGAGCTGAAAATGTATTGCTGGAAAAGCGCAGCAGGTCAGGCAGCATCCAAGGAGCAGGAGAATCGACATTTCGAGCATGAGCCCTTTTTCAGCCATTCCTGAAGAAGGGCTCATGCCCGAAACGTCGATTCTCCTGCTCCTTGAATGCTGCCTGACCTGCTGCATTTTTCCAGCCACACATTTTCAGCTCCTTCATCTTCCACACCAGTTTAAGATACAACTCACCCAGTTCTGGGATTTGCCCACTCTCCATCCCACATAAACTTTCAATTCTTCCTCGCCT
Source organism: Chiloscyllium plagiosum (assembly GCF_004010195.1). NCBI lineage: Eukaryota > Metazoa > Chordata > Chondrichthyes > Orectolobiformes > Hemiscylliidae > Chiloscyllium > Chiloscyllium plagiosum. The sequence continues at coordinate 58,011,261 of NC_057727.1, read as the reverse complement.
TGTCGAACAATCTGCTCAAAGATCATACAATCACTCTCCCTGAATCCAGTAACGGCTTCTCTAAACTGAAGTCTGATACGAAGTACGTGATTAACATATTCCGTTGCTCCATGCACAGGTAACCTCCTCGGTCCCTAATACTTCCCATTCTTTCCATTGTCATCCTTTTCCTTTTAATAAACCGATAGAATACCTTGGCAGTCTTGTTAAACTTACTGTTAATGTTTTATCACACCCCCTTTTTTGCTCTTGTTACTTTCTTAGGTTGAGCCCTACATTTTCTATGTTTTTCCAGTACCTACTCACTGTATACCTGTTTTATGCTTCTCTTTCCTTTTTTTTCCATTCGAAATAATTGTAGACATCCAAGATTCTCTGGACTTGTTTTACTAAATATCATCTTCATTGTAACTTGTTGGGCTGACACTCTCATCAATTCCATTTTGATGTGTGTGAGACCCCACCACCACCTCTTCAGCCCCACTCTGTTCTACCTAGAAGTAACGATCCTTTGGCCAGATACTGTTTTATTTGAATAAAATCTGCCTCCCCAATTCAAAAATGTTTTATTTTTCACATTTTGTTTTGTCTTTTCCCGAACAAACATAAAACCTATGATGTCATGATCACTAGTCCTAAAATGGTCTCCCAATCCTGCCTGGAATGAGGCCCCAGCATTCCTCCATCCCTTGCTGTATCTTATACATGTTAATATAAGGAGGTCTCCGAAGAAAATCTGAAGACAACTGTCCCATCTTAAAAAGTTATCACTGTCCCAATAACTGTTGGGAATTGAAAGGCTGAGCATAATGATCTAATTATTGGTAGTACACACACCAGTGAATTGGTTATACATCTCGTCCTGTATTTTCATTCATCTGGGGGTTTATAAAATATCTCCAGCAGTGCGTATGTCGTCGTTCGGATCCTGAGCTCTACACACCATGCCCCATTTGAAGATACTTCCAAGATACCGTTCCTCTTTACTAGTGTAACTGACTCCTTATTAAATAATGCAACATCACCTATTTTACACTCTCCATTCCTGACTCTAGATCCTGTACAACAGAATATTGAGTTGTTAGCTCCGATCTCCTGCAAGGTAATCTCTGTGATGGCAAAAATGTTGCACCACCACATGTCAACTCATTCATGTCTTACATACATCTGTCAGATAGTGCTCACAGCAATAACGTAAAGCACATCCAGCCTGGAATATAACACCCAAAATATTACAACTAGAATAATCTGTACCTTGGAATTCTTCAGTCATTCACAGTTTGTTACTGGGCTACCCAATTCATGAACCAAAACTATAACTCTGGGATGCAGTCAATATTGGTTAAATTGTAATTTCTTTTTAAAAAATTGTATTCATCAAATGCAACTTTCTAGAACTGAGCATTCAGCTCCACGTGCAATGAGTTTCTGAATATTAATTTGCTGCTCATTGTGCTGAGGAACAGCCTTCAGTAATTGAGAAAGTGAGGTATACAGTTGCTGGATATCAGAGTCGAAAAGTGCTGTGCTGGAAAAGCACGGCAGGTCAAGCAGCATCTGAGGAGCTGGTGAGTCAAATCTTTGGGCATTGCTGCCCTCCCTTTTTTACATCCCATGATTCACAGGATATTGGTTACCATGCTTGTTCAGGAAGACAGCACTGTTTAAAGCACTGAAATGGAAAGCAGTCAGTGAGTTGGTTGGACAGGGAGGAGACAAGTTAAGGCGAAGTACAAGCATAAGGGTAGGTAAATCCCCTGAGCCAGAGGCGATACACCCAGGGTGTATGCAGGAAGCGAGGGAAGATTTGCTGTGCCTTTGGCGATGATATTTGTATCCTCACTGTTCACTGCAGTAGTGCCAGATGATTGGAGGATGGCAAAAAGTTATTCCCGTGTTCAGGAAAGGGAATAGGAGTAATCCTGGCAATTATAGAACAGTCAGTCTTACGTTAGCGGTGGGTAACATATTGGTGCGGATTCTGAGAGACAGGATTTATGATTACTTGGAAAACCAATGTTTGATTAGAGATAGCTGAAAATGTGTTACTGGAAAAGCGCAGCAGGTCAGGCAGCATCCAGGGAACAGGAGAAACGATGTTTCGGGCATAAGCCCTTCTTCAGGAATGAGGAACGTTTGTCCAGCAGGCTAAGATAAAAGGTGGGGAGGAGGGACTTGGGGGAGGGGCGTCGGAAATGTGATAGGTGGAAAGAGGTCAAGGTGAGGGTGATAGGTCAGACTGGGGTGGGGGCGGAGAGGTCGGGAAGAAGATTGCAGGTTAGGAAGGCGGTGCTGAATTTGATGGATTTGACTGAGACAGGCTGGGGAGAGGGGAAATGAGGAAACTGGTGAAACCCGAGTTCATCCCTTGTGGTTGGAGGATTCCTAGCCGGAAGATGAGGCGTTCTTCCTCCAACCATCGTTTCGCTGTGGTCTGACGATGGAAGAGTCCAAAGACCT